>NC_060916.1:15548733-15851233 GCF_021234035.1 Daphnia pulicaria
AGCCATGGTCTCGATCTCAGTAATGTGTGTCATGATATCATGATCGGGTTGGAATTGGTATTCAAAAAACTTCTGCTGCAACACATGTTGATTCTCAACTGCATTTCTGAGGTGTTGTGCCGAAATGCGCATCCACATCTCGTGGGCAGTATTGCAGTTGACCAATGCTCGTTGTTGTTGAGTCTCAATTGTAGCAACTAGATAGTTTCTGGCCAAGATGTCTCTTTCTTGCCAACGAGCTCTTACTTCAGCATTTGTGACTACACGATCTGCATTGAGGGTCTGTGGAACAATATAAATAATTATCATCTGTGAGAGTGTACAAAGATAAACATTTTGTACAACGTACCTCAGCAGGAAGTCTTTCTTGTCCATTTACAATCTTAACCAACTGGTGTTGTTCGAGTAACAACCAGCAGCCAAACTTCCATAGAGGAAAGTTTTGTCCGTTAAATTTTGCTATGTGGCTTACTTCTCTCAGTGTCGACATCTTGTGAAATTTCAGAGGTTAGAACGTTCTGGGCCCATAACCTGTTGAGAATATACAAGGTTATTCGAGTCACATGAGGCATCCGTATTAACTAATACAGGGTGCAAAGTTCCAATGTGTGGAACATACATAAGTGACACATTATAACAATGAGAAAACTCACCAGAATCGAATAAGCACAATACGGGTGTGTGCAGTTTCCAAATAGTTTATTTGGAACAGAAAAAGAAAAATGAGAGTTTTAAATTGACACGAGACTGTAGCGTCGTTACCAGTTGACAGACAGAGAGAGAGGGAGAGGGGGTGCTAAACAGCAACCACAAGTAAGGAACCTTCACTAGAATATAGGCCGGTGGGTAATGGCAGATCCATCTAGCGGTGTGAGTTTGCACCCAAAAACAACAGAACTTTGGTTGCATTTTTCTCGTTTTTAATATCTACTCGTTTTGCTTAATTTATTTGTTGTTTTTGTTTTCACTGTTGGATCGTTCAGTACAACATTTAAGCTAAAGAGTAAAACGATATGATGATTTCGGATAAGTAAACTAGACCTGGCAAGCGACTTTGATTCCTTTAAATAATGGTGGGGGTGTTTTGGACGTTTGTTCCGATTGAATTTTGGAATTTTTAACGTGAATAGCGTCACCGCTAGATGGTGGATAGCTCGACTGGAATTTGGGGGGAAGGGCGAAGGGGCATGAAAGGTTCGTGTTCGTTTGCTTTCTGCTTGATGGAAATCTTGTAGTACTTGAAACATGAGTGATTGAGTGAGGCAAAGGCAAGCCAGTTATTTTATACTTTTCTGAGAAAATCGTGAATAGCTAAATGTGCATTGTGACAGATTCTGTAGAAGATAGAGTGGCTGTCTCTGGCTGTCAAGATGGACCTTGATTTACAGTAAATTGGTGTAAAGGTGAAACGATGAACCACTTACCAAGTTTAACCAGCCATCACATTCACACTATGATAATTGCTTTTTAATCATAGAACAGGAGGAGAAACAATGGAGATCACACTTGAATGAAAAGGAATTACTTCAGGCTTCCAAATGTGTTGAACATGATTTATAGTTTGTGACCTTGAACACATTCACTTTTGAAAATTGGCGGAATTCAACCTCAACAATAAAGTATGGGAAGTTGTTGCCAAGGAGAAAATTGAAGTAAGTCTTTCCCTTGAATAAACTAAATTGTGATATAACAAATTTACATCTTTCTCTTCTCAGCTCAAGTTCCTGTCGATAAGTTCAACTCCCCTGGTAGTCAAATCAATGCTGCCAAGCAAAATGGAGCCCGAGGAGCTCCATACAATTTTGGAACCTGATATGGGCAGTTCCCTTTGCAGAGGCAATAACAGAAACAGAATTCTCTGAAATGGATGTCTTATCAAACTGGTATTAGAGAATACAGTCTCTCACTAGTTAACTGTATAGCTCAACGCCCAGGCGAATGGATACTAGCCTAAACATTGCAATTCCGCCACGTTATCGCCCTTTTTCGCCTACTAGAAGATGAAGACAATTCCGATACAGACACTGGTAACATTCGTCTCTGTTGGACATATTAAAATGTTATTATTGATTTTATTCATTAGCCTTATCTCTCAGACCGAGTCCGCCGCTAAGGCAGCGAATCGTTGGCGACTGTCGAGTCCCATTCGTTCACTTCGGGGCGTGGAGCAGCGATTGAGGTAAAGGAACGAAACGTTAATCGCTTTACATTGGAACAGCAGTTTTTCACCTGATAATTCTGACAGGCTTTTGTGGAGCGAGTATGTGTTTCAGGTGGTTAATGTGCACTTCAACAATATTGGGGTGACGTTTGCTCAAGCAGCAACACTCCCAGCTCTCAACAGCCAGGAGCGCCGGATAGCGGAGGCTGGTTATCGTCTCTGGCTCTCGACCGTTGTGGAAAGTGTCACCAGTTTCTCTTTTCCCGCACGGAATCGATTCTTCTGATTGGGTCGATCTACTACGCAACAACGACCAACAACATCAGTAGCCTGTAGTAACGTTAGAAAACTTCCAGGAACTCCACCCAGACCTGAACCTTTGGCTGTTTCCGATTGGTAGACCACGCAATCTCCAGCCACTTTGGAGATTTTTCTCGCGTGTCGGACATGTCATGGGAGAAGGAACTACTTTCTCCGGTAGCCAAACTTAAAAGAAACTTAATCATCGCTTTTGAAAAAAAAACCGCTTTTAAATTTGTTTTCTTTTTCAGAGGCACCTGGTAGAGAAATTTCGTACTACCTCATGCAAACTCATTTCCTCTGTCGTCTGCTATCTTCAAGCGTGGCCGTGGCTTTCAAGTTTCAACATGGTGGTACGATCACTCTCGTTCGTGTTCTTTTGTGGATATTAAAAATGTCAAGTATCTTTTTTTTATTACTGCATTTAAAATTGTAACATAGTGACGCTGTATTTGTGTATTTCTCTAAAGTTTCCACATGTAAGACTAGAGTAGATTTTTCATCAATGAGGGAGGGGGGTCGAGGGATCCCTTTGCTTGTCAATTCGGCAATTCTTTCGATTTTGTTTTTGCTTTTATTCAAATTTATTTTCAAAAGAGTAAATTGTGCAGAATGAATGAGCCAATGGCATCTCCCTTTCATTTACTGGAAATCCAGTTCTCGTAAACAAGTCAAGTTAATGTGTTGTTGGATGATTTCATTTCCACGAAGCTGCAAATAATGGCATTTATCTATTTCAAATCTATTTAGGCTTCCTCATACTGATGTTTTGGTTTTGGAGTGGTGGTGTCGTGGAGATCTTGTTGCCTGATCTTGTCTTGGATCATTTTGGTCACATTTTCCCAGGAAACTGGATCGGGAATATGGAGGGCCTAAAGAAAGCATCCAGGTGAGCCAAATTGGCATGACTCCTGATTGATGGTCTGCAGGTCAAGTTTTTTGTAATTTTATTTCTAATTGTTGATTGTGATTGAACTTTAACGGGTCTTTAATTACAAATAGATGAGCGGCAACTTTGTCCCGTTGGATGTTGGCTGGTTGCCATGATTGAAGCCGAAGTCTAGTGGCAGTTTTTGGACGCCGCCCATGGAAAGAAGAATTCTTCCTTTACCAATTTCATGGCACTATACTTGGGTTAAGTAACAGTCACCCTTCAAAAAATGTAACGACTGGACTGAATGAAACCTTTTTGTAGATTTTAGCATTGCCTACATTCAAGCAGTGTCCTCAACATCGGCTGCGTTGACTGAATGGGTGTGGTTGACCGCCATGTTTTGTAGTCGAATGGCATCGTCCGTTTGTACCTGATGTCAGTGAGGTTCCACGACGAGAAAGAGACGCCGATTAAATGAGGTCAGTTGCCCTTTTTCCCTATTCACGATCGACCGATTGCCCAGGAGTCATTAGTGAGTTCACACGAGTCAAATGAACTCACTGGCTCAATTGAACAGCCCGTAGGTAATCGATGAATGTTTTTGGAATGTACATGCATGTAGACTCAAGTGCAGTGCTGTGACTCATGTTGATTCTTTTTTGCTACTTTCAGTGTTGCTATGCAGGAGGCGGGGACGTATTTCATCCGGAAAAGGGCACCGGGAGTTTGAACCTGTTCCAGTCAAGTGCCACGACGAGAAGCCATGCAACTCCGATGAAAGATTAGCAGTTGCTATTTTCCCTTTGTTTTTATCATTTTGATTGCCGATTGTCGACTGGTTGTCGACTCTACTGCTGACGCCTGTCTTTTTGGGTCCATCGAAGCCTTTCAGCACTTTTTAAAGGCGGACGTTTGTTTTTTAATTTGTTTCTCAGATTATTTTCTTAAACCCGCCCGTGGTATGGAATTGGCATGGCCTCTCTCTGTTCTAATTTTTGACTCTTTATCAATGTCGTTGACTGGTGTTGGTTAATAAGATTAAGGCTTGCCCTTTTGGGATAAGTACTCTCTCTCTCTCTAAGCTCTCTCCATAGACGTTTAATTTGCTTAACAACAGTCGTTATTGCAGATTTAAAATGATTTTGACCAGCCAAGACATCTATCATCATGCATGTGTCTTTCAATCAACTGTGCATGAACTTAAAGTGGCAAGCAACCGTTTTAAATTTTACGTTACCGATGTCGTTGAGAGTGCAAGTCGGTGGAAGTGAAGAAATCATTTTTGGAATTCGACAGTTCACGGTTGAACGCACCCGGGGATATGCCCCCCGAGGCCCTGCCCGTGCTCCTATACAATAATGTATAATAATTTTTGGGTCCGTAGACCCCAGGCGGAAGTTAGTTCCTGTTCGAAGATGGACTGGTCACTGGTGGTATGTCAATCTTCTCATCCATGACGCTCTGTCGAATCCGGGCGCAGCTGCGTGATGGGTCGTCTCTCTTCGGTAACTGCTGGAAAAGCTACTGCTTCACTCTTCGATTTCCAGCTACATCGTCGCTCATCAGTTTTGGGTACTTGAGGGAATTGGAGACGGGTTGTGATCGCGGACTCATAACCATCGTCCGTTTAAACCACTATCCCCGCTCAGAGTAATCAACCTCTAAAGTATATGTCCATATTTTCGGTGTTGGTGTCTCGTTCGGTTTCATAGCAAATTCTACTATGGCAACAGGCGAGCCCCCGGCTGGTCGGATTATAACCATCTCCAACCGAGCCAGGGACACTCTCCTTTCACCAAAATAGAATTTCTATTGGCGCACGCCGTCATCTTCTTTACTCAAAGAACTTAAACTCGTCCTGAGTCACCGTTGCGCCTTGCGCCTCCAATATCACCAGACGGTCGACAATTGCTTGTACCTCGAGTGCTTCTGCCGGATTGTTGATGAGCTGCAAAATGGCAACGACGGCATCTAATTGGAGTTTCCAATCTGTCGAGGCACGCGTGTAGGCCCCGTGGGTGTTTTCGTTCCTGCAATCAAATCCTGTCTGGAAGACTTTGGCATCGCTTCTAGAGGTGGCCCCAGGGCTGATGTAATCCTGGTTGTTGTTGATTTGGTCGAGAATGTAGTTTAGGTTTGCGTATAAATCTACCGTGATGTTTCGTAAATTTACTTTCGACCCAAGGAAAGTTGACAATGGTTCGGCAAAGAATCGGAAGAAAACGCCGTACACAATCATTGAGAGGCCGAATGCCTTGGCATGGCTGAATCCAGGTGCGAAAACAAACGTAAATTTGACCAGGCCGTCGAAAATGCCCGAGTTCATTTCATCGACGATGTCTTTGATCTGTTTGGCGATGACCGGTTGGTTGACGCTCATGTTGACAAGTACCAAGGCGGGCAGATCCGTCTGCCAAGTCTGGTCTATCTGGTTAAGATTGATGTGGGTTGTTTTATTTAGGACGGAGATGACTTTGTTGACGTCGCTCTCGGACATGGGTACGGACAAGAATCCAAGAGGGTTGGCGATGTTTTCTAACTTGATCACTCTCAATACCACCTGCATATCAATATCTTTTATCTGTTGCATTTCCTTTCCCTTTCCCCTTAGCGCACACAAACTGATGCATACCTAATAGAGAGAGGTTCAGAACGTGAAGTTGTATGTATGCAGTTTTGAGATTTTGGATCTTGGCTGGTCCCGCCAGGGGAAAATATGGTACTACCTGTATCGCCACCAGTAAACGTTGCTGGACGGTTTGGATGGGTCGTTGTGTAACAGGAATTATCGCTCGTTGGACAGGATTTATGGATCGTGGATTGACAAGTCTTTTATTCAGAACAGTCTTTTTGGTTTTGGTCACACCACCATTCTTCTGAGCCGCCGGCTGGGCGTTGCTCACTGCAAGTTGCTCCTTTACCTTTCCCATTTTCTTACTTTTGCAAATAGATCGCTTAAGTCAGAATACACGGATCCATGTTGCGATGATTGGTTCTGCTTATATAACAACGACCGACCCGTTCTTTTAGCAGCAAGTGCCAAACGGACCATTTTATTCGATGTAGAAATTTTCTCGTTGGAGGAAAACCTTTCCCAACTACAACTAGTGCAGAATGCAGCTGTCCGTTTGGTTACTCAGACTAAGAAGCGTGAGCACACTACGAGCAAGCGGAAAAGTCTTCATTGGCTCCCGATTCGTCAGCGTGTGATGTACAAAATTGCTGTCTTGTCCTATCAGTGTGTCAATGGTACTGCCCCATCTTATCTATGTAAAGTTGTATCCCCAAGGTCTGTTAATCGTCGCCTCAGGAATTATAGTGAGATCTCACGTGATCTGGGGGTTCCGGTGAAGCTACCGGGGGCGTACGGACTACGGGTCTCGTAGTTTCACTAACGCGGCGCCCCAGATTTGAAACAGCCTCCCAATCGATCTAAAAATGTCTTCCTCCATCGAGAACTTCCGAGCCGGTCTGAAGACCCATCTATTTAAGCTTGCCTACCATCGCATTTCTGTGGAGATGATGCAGTCATGAAAGCAAATATTTAGTTAATTTAGACTCAATTCAGCTTTTACATTGTGCAATTTCAAATGAAATTCCTTATTTCTTTTTACTAGCTAGATAGATTGTTGCAGAGGAGCTGAATGCCTTGTTTCAACTTGGACGACGCTGGTGATTCAGATTCACTTGAGAGCTGGGCTTCTTTTGTTACTTCGGAAACCACGTTAAGCTCACGGCTAGATGCACCGCGGGACCAAACGCCCCCTTCTATTATTCATAACTCCATCAACTGATTTGAATTGAGCCAACTCCCCCCTTAGAATTAAACGTAAAAGGTAAGACATTTAATTTGTTTCAATAGCAATGTTTAAAACCTGCTCTTAGGTCAGTAACCTGCCATGTCGCATGAATGGAAAGGAGATGGCTGCTGAAACTAATCAATCTATGACGATATAGTCTTCTACAAGCGACAAGGGACCTGTAAACCGAGCTATAATCTCGGCCTTATAATTAGACACAAGTGGAATATGTATAAATTGTCAAGCTAATATACTTGCTAAATCAACAATTATAGATGACGCAACAGCCATGTTATTCCCATTTTTATTTTCTATACTGCCAGTCAGTGGAAGTCACCCATTGGAATTTCATCCATGTCTTGTTTAATTGTCTAAATTTATGCAAGCCATGTTGTTTCAGTTGATTTTGCTGCACTAGGGCTTCGACTGCTGTTAAGTCTGCGTTAAGCACTGTATTCGTTAACACTGTACTGTATAAGTCCCCAAGGCGTATGAAATACACAAGACGGGAACGGTAAGACCTTCCTCCACTCTACTCTCGACTCGAATGCCGTTCACTCCGTGGCCCTCTGGCGTAAGCCTTTCGTGCGCCATCTGTGTCGCATTCAATACATCACAACTGCTGCTATTAAAATGAAGTCCGCATTCGTCTCAAATTGTCAGCTACCTGCGTTAGCAAGGTACCCGAAGGGATGTTTTTGATTTTTTTTCCATAAAAAAAAATGTAGTTCGCATTCGTCTCAAATTCGGAATTTTAATTTCTTCTTATATTGATTTTGATCTTCCTAAACCTCAATGTCTTCTTTTTTACGTTTTTGGATGGTTGATTGATTCATTTCAAATTATTGGTTCATTAAATTATCCACTAAATTTACCCTTACAGTTGCAGATTCGTTTAGTATTACGTAAGTTACTCGAACTCCACCACAATTAAAATCAGCGCTCATTGAATGTAGTTAGTGGTTGAGAAGTTGTCCGCCAGGTGACTTAATTGAAACTGATGAGGAGACAAAATAAATAATAACTGCTGACAACTAATTCAATTAATCAATGCATGTCTAGCATGTGCATGCCAAGTGTAATGTGTGTTCATTTTCTGCATGTTTGAACCTCTTTTTAAATTTTTACTTGGATTCATTATTTTCAGAAAGTTATGATGTCAGCAGGTGAGATATACCTATTAGTTACATGATTGGCCGTCGTTCTATGACGAGAACTGAGAAATTGTCGCTCACCTGTAGGACCCTCCCTCTTTTGTTTATGCAAATGAAATTTGGCGCGACATGTGCAGTAAGGGATGAGAGGTAGGGAATTTCATGATGGCCGCCGCTTTACGAACCCTTCCTCCCTTCTTTAGCGGATTCGGCTGTTGGCGCCGCTTCTAGGAGGTGGGGCTACCGCTCCAATTTAGAATTTAGTTTGTCGCTGATTCTCAGGTCGAAAGGTTATCTATTTTTCTCGTCATTGTGAAATAGAAATTTTTTTTCGCTCGATCCATTTGCTTCCACAAGTTTTGTGTTGGACAATTAGAGGCGTTTCCTGGAAGAAACTCAGCCTTCCAGTTGTATGTTATTCACGTGCGTTGAATAGCACGAAAGTTTGTTTCGACACCTCGTTCACTTTCCCGCCACTTTGACGATGACAAAACTAACTCTAAATGGTACTACAAAGAGAAGTAAAAATTTCAGATTTATAGTATGTATTTTGGATATTGGCATGTTTCATTTGTATTTGTATATATTTAATTTAGACAAAAGAAAGATTCCCTAGTTTTGGTTGACATAGTCAATTCTGATAGAAATGGGTAGACAACACACAGGCAATCTGCTGGTAACAGAAGTTTTAAAACGCAGTGTAGTATCCTTTTGATTTCCTTGAATGTTTATATTCTCATTCATTTGTACATCAATTAATTGTTTCGTGATTGTTTGCTTTTTACAGTTGTGACTGACAGGAGAAACTTGGTTTGAGACTGCTCCATGACCAAACGTAAATGGAGTTGCTTGAAAATTGACTTTCCCTGAGTTTTGGTGAGTATTAGATTTATAGGTGACACTTGATGATTATACCTGATAGTTATACGTGTTTCTCATTTTTCTTATTATAGTCAAGCATGTGCAGACTCTGTGGCAATTGCAATGCGACATAATCTGGCATTTGGTGGCTACATCCTAGAAGATTCTAATTTACGGATAATCCAGATTCCAGATCTGGTCTGTGTCGGCTTTCCAACGTGAAGTACATAAAAATCTAACTCTGCACTCATAACCAATTGAGGAGTACCTAATAAAGTGTATTTTTTAATTTTTGTGTTGTTTCTTAGGATGTTGTGAATATTGGAAAGCAAAGATTTGCAGTCAGAAGTGGTGGTGGACGTGCCTTGCCAACGAAGTGGAACGTGTATGTCCATCGTAATTCTACAGGTTATTTTATCTAATTGTATTTATTTATTTTGTCCTATCCTCGAAATTCTTTCATTTTTAATAATCTTTCTGCTCGACTCTTTTTCTAGCTTTTACCGCCAGTGCAATCATAAAATCAAGAAAACGTCCATCCAAAATGTTTGACTCGGCCTTGACAGCTGAGAGACATTCGGTAGTCGCCCATCAAGTAGCCAGCTGTGGAACAGGATTGGTGTCCAGCGTTGAAGAACTAAAATTTTGACAGATATGACTCGCCGAGAGATCCAGTGAGGGCGTTGTTTGTCGCCAAAATGCCCTTTCAGTTAAATTCGATTGCACCTTTATTAAATGTTCATTTCAGTTGAAGGAGAAGCAGCATCCGCCGGATGGAAGACGAAATTGAAATCGATGGGCTTGATTTAAAATAAGCCCCTTACATGTCGCCGAGGAATAAGAGATGGATCAGTACTCTTGAAGGCCTTGAACGGAACGACGCAACCGAAAACGGAATCAGCCGGTCGATCTGACTCCGTCCGTCCTCCTTTAACGGACGAGATTTCAGCACTTTACCCTCTTCACAGTTCCACACAACAAGTGAGTTGCGTATTTTTCGTTTTCTTTTTGAATTCATCGTTTAGTCGAAAGTAAAAAGTACCCAGGTAGCTAACTTCTGTTGTCGAGCACTTAACTTCGTTCCCCTAAATCTATTTTAAAAAATTTTGGACATTAATCATGGACGTCTCTCCTGTTTCTCTGGGCCCCATTAAAAATTAAAATATTATTTGGCTTGCCCCACTCGTCGATCGAGATTACCGAAAGAAAATTGTCGGACCGTATTTTAGGGTACATTTCACTTGTAGTTAAAATTTCCATGGCAACATAGAAGATAGAGTGAATTATTTTATTCAGTAATTTAGAGGTTTAACATGTACACAATATTACCACATGCCTTTCATACTATTATAATTACTAGTTGCGTGAAGAGTATGCTTAATTTGCACCTTCCAACACATTTTGCAAGAATTAGATTTGTATATGCTTCTTCAGAAATCTGTCTCCATCTTCCATTATGTCATAGGTCATCTTTGGCCAGCGGTAACAGTTCCTCCAAAGTCTTGATTCTTTCAGCCGATCCTTTTTGACATTCTCTCTTCTCGTTTTCGATCATCATCCGGATGTACTCCGGAGTCGTGAGCGGATTGCCGGCATCCTGCTTGAGACAGTTGTTTAATTCCTTGATCAAGTCAATGCCTTTAACAATTTCCTTTTTCAGGAGGTCGAGATCGTTTCTCAGAGCTGTCACCAGCTCTTCGGCGTCCATCTTCTCTCCCTTGGCCTTTTCGTATTTTTCCCGCATCTCCTCCAGCGTGTGCGTCTCCTCCACGTTTCTGCCGTTCCAGCGGAATTGTCCTTTTTCGTGCTCTGTGCTGAAACAGTTGCAAATTTTACATACCGGGTCATTTGCTTCATTGACCGCATGTTGAACAGCAAGCGCAAGCCAATTGAAGATTGGAATGGCAGCTGATCCCTCTGTAATTTCGTAGAATGCTTCACAGTGTGCTATTTCAGTACTGGGATGGCAGTGGTCCTGGCAAGTCCTCTCGCAATTTTTGCAGCTCAGCGCGGTTGAAGGGACAGGATCTTGTACGTACTTGGCGACTTTCACTTTTATCTCAAAGTTTTGATTGGCGTCCACTTCCATTTTGTGCAACTCGATGAAAGCTTCTTTCTTTAGCAGCTCCTCCATTTGAGTCAAATGTTGTGGGATGACGTCCTGCATCCACTTGAGTTTCATTTCCAATTGGTGTCGGTTTTTCAAAAATCCTTCGGTCATTTTCAGCGATGTGCGATATGTACGATAATGCAAAACTAAAGTGCGACTAACAAAGCGGAGTTGGTAGTTAACCAGCAAGAGGCGAGGGCCAGAGTTTAACTGATTGCGTCGAAGGCAGATTTGCGACTGACTGTTAGTCCATTCAATCCCATTGCTTTTGTACTAGTTTTTCGTCGAAACAGGTTTTAACCGCGACGCCTTAAGCTGTGCCCACTTTCCCACCGGTTGCCAAGTCAGAATAGTGTACTTCCCAATTCCCATCATGTTCGAGATCACGTCACAGATCGAGGAGGAGGGAGGGAATAAGGTTTCGTAATGGTTGACATTAGAGTCCTGGGAAAAAATTCCCCATTTCGTAAGCTATCGGGAAAACAACAATCAGAAGGTCGTAACTTATAAAATTCGCATATTGTGGCAAAGAATCTAGCTGCTGTATCTCCATTCAGGTTTATTGTCCATTGCTTTTTACACTTTTTTAAATTTTCTCAACTAAATTTTAAAATGTTTTCATGTTCGAATGTTTCGAACTACTTGAAATGACTAATGTTGAATTTGAACCGATCAAAATGTTCTGAGAAAGATGTACTTGTTTGATGTAGTCCACTCCCATATTTTCCCCGTCTGGCTCGAAACCTATTTAGTCATTCTAACTAGTCAGTTTCATTCCATTCATTAAGAGAGAAAAAATCTGACGAAGTTGTAAGAAGTGGGTTTATCAGTGACGTTAGTTCTCCTTGTAATAATTCAGTGGCTGTTCCGCTTTTGTGGTGGGAAAAGGGACTGTAAGGGGCTTTCCGTTTTTAGATACATGACGCATTCGCCTTAAGGAAAACAACTTTCACTAAGAACCAGTTTTGCGGGGAATCCTATTCCCCCTACCGCCACTTCCCTTAAAATCGCCAAATGCTAAACATTTTATAAAGGAAGCTACGAAACAAGGGAAATCTTCCGAACATGGCAATACAACAAACAACAGTGCGCTTTCAAGTTTTGGTCGTCAATGGATACGCAGATTTTAAGTTTAATAGGTCAATGACGTTTCGCCATCATTATGACGTCATTGTGAGTTGTGAACAAAAGTGATGGACTCAACTGACCGCAATTTTTGCCAAATACGCCGCCTGCACTGCTGTGAAATGGTGTGGAAGACATCTTTTCATATTCTTTATTAGCAAGGCGACACCACTGATTTTTCTGATATCTCAGCAGATGACCAGTTCTCAACAGCAGTCTCATGATTAGGGTATACGTTGGAGATATAAATGTTGACATTAGTCATGACTCGCTTATTATTAGACAGCATCGTCGCGTATCAAGCTATCCAATCTGAAAATTAAAAGCGACACATACGGCCCTATCTCGTTAATTCGTTTCTCCTGGTTTTACAAATGAAAATTCTAAATCTAGAGAACATAAAGGCCTCCTTCCTCCTGTGTTGAACGTTTGCCTTTGAATAATTTTGCGCTGATTCCTCTTTTTTTTTAATCTTTTGTTCAAATTTCTCGTCGCAATCGGTCGATTCAGACGATACGAAATTGTTAGTTGAAATGCGCTGAATTGTTTGTTTTTTTCTATTTCAGTTCACTGATGCTGGGCCGGATGCGTGAATGGCGGCGTAATAATTTACTTATCAATAGTCGTGAATGCTGATTTAAAATGATTTTGCAACTCTCGTCAGCTAAATCAGTCTTGAATTCTTGATCTCTTATTCGACACACACTAGCCAGACATCTTGCAATCATGTATGTTTGTCTGATCCAGAGATGTGCACCGACTCCTCGTGTACGTCCATGTGAATGTGGAAGTATTCACGGGGTTTCATAGCACCCTTCTCTGAGAATGTGAAGTCACACAGCTTCTACCATACGACAAGTGATGGCACAACAAGAAAGGTAAACGTTTGTAGTTTTTGGCCATTTTACATTGTCGTTGGTGTTCTGGCAGAGATCATTAAAATGTTTCAGACTTAAAGCAGCTGCTGCGTATATTCAAGGCTGAAAGCTGCTAGAAGCTAATTCTTAGTGAAATTGGGCTGTGCTGTGTGACTAATTGTGTTGAAGTTTTTCTCTGGTTACACTTTTACACCAATTTTGCTAAAGCTAATGTTACATTTTTAAGTTTTCTGCATTTTGTTAGAATTAGAAATATTTATTTTGTGCTGTATCGGAAGCAATTAAGACAGTAAAATCACCATTTTGAATTGATTTTGGTTTGGGAAATTCACACCTCCGCAATTATGCAAAGAGAAGTTAATCATATAAATTATGCTGCCTGAGCTAGTTCTTCTTAGACAAGTATCTGGTTTCCTCCTGAAATATCTGATTGGGACAGACGTTTGTGGAAACAGCAGCAAAGTTTATATTTAGAGTAGCTGAGAAATTATGACGCATTAATAAATCATTTGGTTTTGTTTACGTGATGTTAGCGGAATAAAGTCGCAAGAAACCTTTTTAAATTTTTAATATTGCTTTTTGTTCGTTCCAGGTGCAGTCCGTTGGCAATAATCAATGTCGTGCCTCCCATATCCATGTCGATTGGTGCCCGCTCATTCAGATGATCCGGATTATCCTCATTCGCTCTGATTCAAGTAGTGGCTCGTTCCAGAAAAGAACGTCAGTTTCTCCAGTTCGCCCAGTTCTCATCTTTAACGGGTGACGCAATCATTTCATTTGCAGGTTAGTTTTTCATCACATTCGCCTTTTTCTATTCCCTTTTCCACAACACCTTTAAAGTGGTTGCGAGTTTATCCCTTGTTTATTTGGTTGGCGGTTGGCGTTTTTCTTTAAACGTTCTACAGTCATTATTTGGGATTTGGGTTTGGCGATGTATGTGGAAAGTTGCCACTTTCAATTGACAATATCTGGTACGTTTTACCATGACAGAGTGCAGCATATCAAGTTTGTGTTGGTCTATAGGCTTCACTACTACGTCACTATTTCGTTTTACTGCGGTTCTCGCTATGTTTTTTGTTTTGAATCAAGGAGCTGGAAACAGTTAATTTTGAAAGAAGCGCTGTGTCTGATATTGGTAATTTTTTATTTGACTGTGCCTATAATTACCACAATGGTCGTTGTAGTAGGCTAGGTGTATCAGCTCCAGTTTCAAAAATTTTGTTTGTTTAAAAGTCAGAAAAGCAGTTAATTGGAGGCTATTTTTTTTTAACTCTTTTTCCTGAACAGTCTATTTAAAAAATTCCATTGCAATGAGATTTTCCTCACTACGATGCTTTCATCGGTAACAATTGCGTTTTTTTTTGAGCGATTTGCCCATTTTATTCCAATGGCTTGAATAATGGAAAACGTTTATATGCTCATGATTCGCGAGTTAACCAAATTAATTAAAAATTGAGTGAGACGTTTTGAAGTGAGTGAAAAGCGAGTAAAAATAAAGTTGGCCCAGTCAGATTAAGAAACTGTCAGTGTATTTGGCTATTTGCGTATCTCAAACAACTAAATGTCAAAATGCCTGACATATTTTTAATCTGAAAAAGAAACACAATTTACTGATTAGCTTTTTGTTTCTTGCCTCGTTTTCCCCCTTTTGGTTTTGTTTGCTGCCTTCCCGTGGGCTTTTCTGTTTCAGGGCGGCAACGACCGTCGATTGGACAGAACCGAATTTTTTCATTTTTCTCGTGTTGATCAAGATGGTGGAAGGCGATTTCGGCTATCGGTTGATTTTCTCTCATTGTGTTGATGACGACACGACTGCCGTCGTAGTGGTACAATAGGTGGACTAACGCTGCTGCTCCTAGTTTGTTGGAAACGACTTTCAACAAGCGATCAATTGAACTCACTGAAAACTTTTTCCTTTCTTCCTCCACATTAGTGTATGCCCTGAATGAGCACACGTTTTCAATGTAGTCAGCCCAAATACTTTGAGTCTTTCCTTCGACTTTATTGAGGGACGTGACGAGTTTGATAAATTCTTTCAATTGGGCCGGATTGAATTTATTCAGAAAATAGGATGCCAACAGATCGAAACCGTCTGGAAGGTTAGACGCCGTTCCGTCAGTTGAATTGATTCCAAGGTAGCGTATGGTCCAGTAATTCGATCCTTTGTTGGCCAGCATTTGATCGACCAACCCAGTGGTAGTGTAGGCTTTGTGGCGAATTTCAGTTTGGGACGGTGGTGATAAAAGCGAAAGTATTGAATCGATTCGGTTTTGATCTTCATTTGATATTGCGTGAGAAATAGTTGACTCGTCGTCACCGATGTCGTGGAGTACGAGCTCCTTCAAGTATTCCTCACCCAATTTATCGAAAATGAATTTAATAAATTGCTCAAATTTTTCCATGGTTGGTCTCTGTCCGAATTTGCCAACATACTTTGCCCACATACTCCAATTTCTACCATCCACCTGTCGCACTGTCCTGACATGGCCAAAATACATCAGCAGCTCTCCATTTTTGTTGTCGGAGAAAGAGCGTGAACCAATTTCCACGTTCAGTTGGCTGGTTAGATAGGGATCGTCAAACAAGATTTTGCATACTTCGATCCTAGTTTCCTTTGACAAAACGGCATAGACATTCTTGAAGTTGTTTTCATAACCGTGTGTCCTTAGAGCCTCACCAAGGACGAGTCTTCCTTTTGCATTTTTCACCAGTGCCAGATTTTTCAAAATATCTTGGCCCAGTTTCTCTTTAACGTGACGGAGTAAATGGGCAAACTCGTCAACTACCTCGGGAGTGATGTTCATAAAAAGGTATTCCCAAATGTTGGTTTGCTTAGGCTTGTGTTGGTTTGTAATGGTGTGAAAGAAGGTGGTAGATAGATTTGCATCCGTGGAGTAATCCAAATAAAAGTACAGTGCGCGAATCCATTGATGTTCGGAAAACGAATTTGCAGTTTTGTCTTGTAGAAATTGTTCGGTAGATGGAGCCAATTGTCGTCGAAGTTCGATTTGTTTATCTGGAGACAGCACGTTGTTGTTTATGGTCCAACAACCCGTGTACTTGGACGAGTCGTCGGCTAAAGTGCCTACGTAAAACAAAACAATTTGAATGAGGGTAACTTCCTTGATGGTCTGCTGACCTTCGCTGTGGAGTAGCAACTGTATAACGGAATCCCCTCCAAGTTTTCTATTTACATTTTCCAAAAGCATTTCTAATTTGCGACAAGCTTGAGCTCTCGGACAGTCTGCCGACCAATTTTCCCTAGTGTTGGCAATTTTGTCCATGTAGAAACCCCAGATGCTAGAATTCTTTCCTCCATCGACGTGACGTAAGGTTGTGACAGTTTTAGTAAATTCCGACAGTTGATTATCATTGCAGTGATTCAGAAAGAAGTTTAGGGCGTTGTAAAAGAAATCTGAATCGCATTCAGAGAATCGAAGCTTTTCAGAGAAAAACATTTCGTCGATCTTAGCAGGTGCATGGCGTTTGAAAAATTCGTCGATTTCGCATTGGCTCCCTTCTGAAAGAGAGGCACAAATCTTTGTCACGAACTCTTCTCCCCTCTGCTTTGCAGCCCTAATGATGATGGCATTGTGCCCTTGTTTATCGTCGACCGCGAGTAGCTCTTTCACGACTCCCTCATTATCCGCATTGAGTTGAGAAAGCCCTGTCAATATTTTCAGAATAGTTTTGTCGCTCAAGTGGTCGAACAAACTTTCCCAATAGCTCATTCCCTCATCAGGTGATTTGATGATATTCACTAACCGTAACAATTGTCCAGCATCGATCGCGTGATCCACAAGGAAATTTAATAATTGAACTTTTTTCTCGTACGGTGGCAGTTCTTTGGAATACTGATCCAACAGTTTGAGGGTTATGTTAGGTGCCTTTTCGCCAAAATCTCTGCAGATGATATTGTGGTTTTCTTGCGATAAAAAGCGACTACACATGCTGATTATGTTTTCATCACCTTTCATCAATGCAGTCCAGTACAGGACGACAACGTTGTTCTCTTCGTGAAGTAGAAGATTTTTGACGTCTTCTTGGTTCAATCGATTGGCTATCAATTTCAAGACCTTTTCAAAAATCGAATTTGATTGGTCGGATCTCGCTCGTGCGACGGTGGCAGCCCAGATGGAGTGGCGTATACCCTCAGCTTCTATTTGTTGATCTTGGGACGTGATGAGTTGAATGAATCTCTGCAATTGTTCGTTGCTGTAATGGCTTAAAACGTGATCGAAGAGCAAACTCAAATCCCTTTCGAAATCATTTGCCGTTTCTGTTGATGATTTTGTGAAGAGGAAAACTTTGGAAAGTAAATCTGAACCGTCTTCTGATTCCGTGACTTTCATTTTGACCATTTCTTTGATCGTGGCTTCCTGGAGCAATTCTAACATGAATTTTCCAAAATTTTGAGTTGTGTCAATTTCATTCAATATCAGAATGCGAAGTGCCTCTTGACCGCTGTTGTTCTGTCGTTCAAAGTGTCGATGCACAACTCTGAGAATAAGAGCGAACATGTCACTTCTACAGCACTTGATGGCATTCGTCGCGGCTTCGTGAATGAGTCCCATTTCTCCCAACCATTTGAAATCTTCACCAGTCGATATAATGTGCAACATTTGTTCGCAAACTTGTTCGTTGCCGACGACGGCGGCCGCCAGGAATTGCCTCTTTAGTTTTGAATGGGCATTCATGTCACCATTTGAAGCAAGAACTTGTAGCTTATCAATTTGGTCCTTTTCAAGAACACATGGGCCATAAAATGTTTCATAAAGATCAGGATTTGACGTCAGCACAGTTTCCGACAGCGTTTCCAGTATTTCTTCTTGTTTTAAATCTTGCAGGATCAGTAGTATCTTTTCAATGCTCCCGTTCTCCCAGTTTTCGCTTTGACTGCTCATCGCTTCAGCGCCGTAATTTAAATTGTCCACGAAATATTGATTCTTTATTTGCAGTTTTATAAAGCGTCGCAATTCTTCGTCGTAAAACTCGTCGAAGATGAAAAATCCATTCGATTTCAGCAGCTTGTATGGGCGAAGCTCAGATAGGTTGAATATTTTCTGCAAATTCTTTGGGTGTTTTTCCATGAAATCGAGAATGACTGCTAGGTATGGTTTCCGGGGGAAATTGCAATCGAACTTGGCGTCCGCAAAAGGGAAATTCTTTTTCATCAAATTCAAAAGTCCAATGCAAATGCTGTCCTCTGCGTCGCTCAAAAAGTTGACAACGCGTCGGTGAATCTCTACACTGCAATCAAAAAATGAGAACAGAGTCTCATTCTGTATCGCTTTACCCACGATCTCTTGCACGGATTTTCTGTCGTATATTGCTGCTAGGCAATCCAGCATGAAATCAAATACGCCCAGATTTCCTTCGGCAATGGCTGTGAGAAGGGCTTTGGCGCTACTGCCGCCTGACAAGTAGCCAACCATGCTGAACGACAAATGCTGAGCGAATCTTTGCAACTGGTTTGGTCGTGATTCGTTGATACTTTGGGCTATAGTGCCCCGCCATGTTTGATCGGTCGTGATCATTTCTTTGAGCATGGAATCGAGAAATACCCGAACGCCCTCGTACGCACTCTCAACAAGGATGTGGTGAATCATAAAGTCTCGTAGTTGTCCATCAGAATCTCGAATTTGATCCTTGTGTTGGTTTTCCTCTGACAAGAATCCCTTGTAGAGAAATTCGGCCACCATGTACTCGGCGAACGTTCTGTGCAGAAACTCCAACTTTTGAGGGTTTTGCGTGTCGGCTGACGTTAAACCAAACTGCAGAGCATATTGTCTCATTTTCTCATTTTTCCCGTCTTCGTTGTATTGGCTGTCGGTTAACTGCCGAGGTGGAAACAAAAGGTCCACATCCTTCTCTTCGAAAATGGTATCGATGGCCAACTTGAGATGATAGGCGTCAATTGTTGGTAGAAATTCGTCCATGGACCAGTTCACGATCAAGTCCGAATCTGAAGAGCCAGTGGCTTTCTCTATACGGAAAATGTCGCGCTTCTTACTGAATAGCATTTGGTAAAGTTGCGCTATATTGTAATTGGGGCCGAGTCCTGCGAGTTCTACGTAATTTTCGCTGGTCGACAGAAAGGTTTCCAGTTGCGACGTGAAACATTCTGCTAAAATTCGGCATTGCAATGGAATACCGATAAACGTTCTCTCTTTGTCTTTCAGAGCTTCTGACACTTGCTCGACCAAAGAATTTGCGAATTTCTTAATCAACTCTTCTTCATTACCGACGTTTATCTTTTTTTTCCAGTAATTAGTCAGATAGTTGACTTGATGTTCTTTTCCCAAATGTTCCAGGTTCAAGGCAAACTGGAAAAGCGCTTTTTGAAGCTTCTCCGTCCAATGGGGTCGTGTCGTAATTATCAATCTGTCCAATTTGGTTTTTCCGTTGCTCAGGGCTTTCATCAGACAAATGATGTTTGTTTGGCATTCGAAGTTTATCTCGTCGAAACCGTCCAACATGAGGACGACTCCACCAGAATGTTTCAGTCGATTCTTCAGCAGTGAACGTGCGAACTCGCTCTGAGAAGTGACACCTGGGAAATTGATCAGGATGTCAATGGCAGTGCTGGTGGACGCTTCTTCCGATCCGCCAGCCGGAATTTTCAGTTCAGATAAATATTTTGAATAATTGATTAAGTTGATTTTGATCACCCATACGTTGGAGTTATTCCTTTTTACGTGTTCGTAGTGACGCGACAAAATGGTGGATTTACCAGATCCTGCCACTCCGGTTATAATGGCAGTTGACTGGTCTACCAATTTTTTCTCGGATATAGTTGGGATGATGAGGGCCTTATGTCCAGAAATCTTGTGAGACTCGTTTTTCTTTAACAAATCTTGCACTTTTTCCAATATCTTACATTTTTCATTTTCATTTTCCATCAACCACTCGATGTGGTTTATCTCCGGATGGAAAAGAAATTTCTCGTTCAGTGCTCCCGATAGATTTTTGAGCTCCTTGCTAAGTTGGTTCAGGGTATTTTCATCAAAAGAAATCTGAGGTGGTAGCAGGAATCTATCGATCCAGAGAGACTTTTCAAACTCGTTTGAGTCGAACGCGGGAATATTCACTTTTCTTTGATGGAATAAAATTTCCTCGATCAAGGACGAGTCCATCATCTCGTTCAGTCCGTTTCTCTCCCCCACCAAGCTCTCTATGGTGACATCATTTCCTTGGAATGTGACTACCGTCGACAAAATGTTGCTTATCGTTTTTTCGCTCAGCAGCTCACAACCGAATTCGTCTCGCTCAAAGTCGTTGGTTTCGTCAACAACGTCTTCGCTGCATATGAAAATCATCTTTTTCCGGAGTTGTGTGTCTTTCGGCATCAATTCTTTCTCGTAGCTACCGACTTGCACGGGAGTTTCTCCGATGACGACAAGGACTTGGTGAGATTTATCTTCGTTCATCGCACCCTGGACCCACTCTTTCATGTGTTTGTTGCGCTCCAGATGCTCTGATTCGATCAGCAAGTATCCGTCGTCTAAATCCTTGAATCTTGGCAGCGTGTCTAGCGCCGAAAGGATTTTGACTGTCGTGCATCTCAGAGATTTTGTGCTGATTTGCAAAGTTTTGTTTTCTTCCGGGGAGTTCAGAAATTCTTCAAGTTCCTCAGCTTTTTCGGCGATCGTTTCTTCGTGGTATTGGAAAGATTCACTAAAATGTGAGGGCAAATAATTGGCGCGAAAGTCGATTGAGAAGGCAGTGGCTCGAAGTGCCACCATTTTCTGTCGAGTTTGTTCAAACAAATTGCGTCCTCCAGTGGTCGTTTTATCTTTGGCTTCTTTGAGGATGGGATTGCTATTTTTCTCTTTGAACCAGTCCAACAACTTCTCCAGTATGAAACTTGACTGGAAATCGCATCCACGCACATTAAAATGCTGGCCCACCTCTGTAGTGAGGATATTGCCCAGGCGGACTTCGTTTGGCATGTTGACGGCAAAGACCAGCTTGTCCAAAAATTCAGTGATTTCTTCATCAGCTACCTTATCGTCAAGCGTCTTATTCGATACTTCGTTGCTGATGCCGAAATTTTTGCTGCAATTAAAAGTTGAGGTTTTTAAGAAATCGGCAAATTGACTATGACCTGCATTATTATTATCTTTACTCCACAACTTGAATATGATCTCCCGGAATTCTGATATGTTTTGCGATAGATTATTCTGTTCAATGAAATGCTGATGAAATTTATTTTTATCGATAACCTTTTCCTTTCTCAAAGCAACGTGATAAATCTTGAAAACTTCCACATTCAATGTCATTTTCTTTGAAGTGTTTATGAACTCGAGTAGCTTCTTTGCAAGTTGGTGGAGCTCTGGACTTACGCGGAATAATTCAACTAGTTTTTTCGTTTGTTGAAACTTGTAACGAGCTGGCACACCGAAATTTGGTTCTGGTTCAAATGCCAATATTTCATCGTTGGAGTCGATCAGCGTCAAGTTGAAGTCATTCGATTCCAGTACAAGTTGGTCGAAACCAACGTTTGTGCAAATGATGCAATCTTGGACGGCCATTCCACGATTTGCAATTTCGTTGCGGTACGAACGGAAATATTTCTGCAAACTAAAGTCGCCGTCAGCTTCGTCGAGTAGATCAGATTTTTTAATCTTTTTGTCGTCGCTCTGCCTGTGTTTGGCTTGCAAGTATCGATAGCGATACTCACTTTGAGGAGCATCTTGATACAAGAAAACAAGGTCGTCAAATTTGCCACCCTCTCCTTCGGTGGTCAATTCGAAGTTAAAGTATTTCAGTCTGATTCCTCTAATTAAAAAGAGCATCAACAACTTCAATTGAAAGATGTTGCCGTGTAGTGATTTTTTTAGGCCAGCTCCCGACTTCGATTCAGGTGTTTCTTCTGCACAACTTTTGCTGGGCCCTTGGTTGCATGGTTTCTTCGATTTTGGTTCACCTTCTTCATTCGCAGCTTCAGCCGAAGTCGCATTTTTTTGTTTGGCAGTTTTCCCTTGACTTTTAGACATTATTGATTTTTTTTTCCTCCTCTGTTAAACTGTAAAAGTTAAAAGTCGTTACAAGAAATCTTGAAGAAAAATCAGAAATTAAAAAAACTGACCGTTTTAAAATAATTTTGCTTTTGTTGTTGCGACTCAAATGAGATTTATGGCTGACTTTAGCAAACGCTTCTGGTCACTTTTGACACCCTATGTTGCGGTTTTTCACTTGACCTTTATTATCACTGATAGGTTATGCGATAAAAGTGTATCTGAACTAACAAATTCAGTTATGGTAAAGAGAAACAAAAGTGGAATGAATTTGGTACCTCCGACAATGTCCATTTGTTTATGCCATCTGAAATGAAATTTCAAAATTCTTTCACAAACCTGTCTAATTACTGCAATTGAAATAATGACGAACAATTTTTAACACGAGTCGGTTATTTTCCTTTTTGAAATAAGTTGAATTTGATCGGGTTGAATCAGATCTAGGCGTGAAATTCGTGACTCTGAGGAGAGCTACGTTGTGCAGTTTCCTTTCTTCTTTAGTTTTCGAACCACACTGCAGCCAGACGCAGCAGCTGCCGCTGGGTGTGTCGTGACTGTGTCGTGCGGGACTCAGTTGAATGCTATAGTGGCAATCTGTTTTTCAACTCTAGAAAACCCAAACAAATTTTTATCTCAATTTCTGGCCAGAACATTCAACCAAACATCATCCGTTCCAATAAAGCACAACACATGTGAAGGCATATTTGCTCTTATCTAACATTTATTAAAACGCAAAAAAAATCCAAATCGCCGATCTTTTTCTCTCAGATCAATTCTACCGTATCTGCGTAATTTTTTGTCTTTAAGTTAAACAAAAAACATTTAGAATGTCCCTAAAGTGCTGTTGCTCTCCACTTTGTTGTCGCCGTTTTTTTTATCGTTCAGTTCCTCGATTCGAATAAAAGATAAAAGGATTTAAAAATAGTTGTTTTGAAGTGGTGTGTTTGTCGGTCTACCAACTCCCACTAGCGCACCCTCTAAAACGCTTCCATTTCCTTTTTTTCTCTATTATTTATTGCCACTCGTTTTTTTTTTTACGGCTTGGCCAGTTTGAGCGTTATTAGATACAGTACGTGTGCCCTTTTTTTTTGCCTCTGACGCGACTAGAAACCAAAACATGGCGGGAGTGAACCACTATATTTACACTGAAGCAAACTGAAGAACATTAGCGACCTACGGTATGGTATCTATGCGTGTTGCTTCGTCAGCTCTTAGTGTGGTTTGGGGAAGCTCCGTTGACTGCACGTAATTCGATTCCTTGATTTCCTTTCTCAGTCACAAAATGCATACGCGTCAATTTCGTAAGCGGTAGACAAGCCTGTTTACATGACATAAACCAGATGGAGACCTTTTATTTAGACTGAATTGACGATTCTTACCAAAAGTCCAGCATCAACTTGATGCCGGCGGTAGGATGAATGCTAATCGAATATGAGAAACCCTCCAATTTCCTTCTTCAACCAAAACTGCAACTCCTCCAACCAATTTATTGTGTCTAGCTCCGGGCCGTTTCTCAAACTGGCTACAAAGAAAAATGAAACCAGTTGGTCGATTTTCTCTCTGCAAGGCGGTTATAGAATCCATTCTTGTTTACTTCAACTTAATGCTTCCTTTAGACATTTGGTCTCCTCCTTATAAATATGTTGCGTCTAGCCGCTATAAAATCAGGAATCTCTTGTGGGTTAAAAAGAAATAGTGTAGCATAGGTCGCGGCTTGTCGAAAATGTTTTCAACTCGTTGGGAAAGGTTGACGAATGTAATAAAACTGGGAGATGTAACAGATTGCTCTTACTGACTATAGTTATCTGTCTTGATTTCGTGGTTCAGTGTAGTTTCCTTAGGAGCCCCTTTCGAGAATTTTGTCGCTATTTACAATGGCCCACGTCTCTTTATATTGACGAGTCGTCTGCAAGCAGTTGCTAACAGTTTTATCAAATGGTCGTAAATAAAAAAACAGTTATTCTCGGCCATTACTGACGGGATAGAAAAGTTTTTCCTGTGAATTTGTCAATATAGGGGGGTAGGGGGGATTGCATTTTTACGTCATTTTTAGAGAGCGTGCTAATGGAAAGAAAGAAAATGTTGTTTAAAGAACGGACGTCGTAAACCAAAAGGAAACTGCTTTCCACGCTAGAATTTGTTATCAAGTTTCGGCTAGCCGAGTCTCATCGTAAAAATGTCAATCTGCTGGGGGCGTTATTTTCGAAGGACACGAATTGTCACTTAGAAACGAATTGATTTTTTTTTTATATATAAAATTACGTCCGAATTTCTTATCTGTTTGTTTTCCTCTCAGTGTGGAAGGATCGCTCCGTCGTTTGTCTGTGCTTTCTTTGCCGTTGTCGTGTCTTCTTTTCTCAAGAGTAGAAAGGAGTCCAACCTATTAATACGATCAGTCTTTCATTCATTTTCATTGCACATCATGTTTTAGGGAATCTTAATAAATTGTATTTCAGATTATCTAATTTCATACAAGCAATGAGAGCTATTTATGTCTACTAGTTGAGACTACTACAGACTGTTATGAATATAAGGCTACAATATCAGTAGAAATAGGGGTTGTAGAAGAGCAACGTCCATAGCTAAATCAGTCCTTCAGCTGTTTTTTGACGAATTCGGCTGCATCTTCCACGATGTCGTCCGTCATCTTGGCCAGCGGCAACAGTTCCTTCAAGCTCTCCATTCGTTTTTCGAATCCGTCTTTACGTTCGTTCTTCTCATTATCGATCATCATCCGGATGTACTCTGGAGTCGTGAGCGGATTGCCGTGCAGCGCATTCCTTTTCAGTTCGTTGTGCAAGACTTTGATTTCGTCGATGGTTTTGACGAAGTCTTTTTTCAGGACGTCGACCTCCTTTTTTAGGTCTTTCACCAGCCCTTCGGCGTCCATCTTCTTTCCCTTGGCCTTTTCATATCTTTCCCGCACATCCTTAAGGGTTTGCATCTCCTCCACTTGTTGGTGGGTCCATCGATGGGTTTCGTTCTCGTGACTTTTGCTGCTGCAGCTGCCGGGACAGACTTGGCAATCCGCCTCGCGAAATTTGTGCATCAGTTTTTCAGCCAGAAAACCAAAGAATCCGCCGGCTGTTTCCCCCGAAAAAAATGCTGGGCACCAACCCATTGGATAACCAGGATTGCATGGATAGTGGCAGGTCGTTTCACAATTTGTGCAGTTCATGGCTGTCAGGCGCTCGACAGGCACTTTGACTTTCTTGGAGACTGGCACTCTGATCTCGAAATTCTGATTGGCGTCCACTTCCATTTTGTGCAACTCGATGAAGGATTCTTTGGTTCTCAACTCCTCCATTTTAGTCAAATGTTGTGGGATGACGTCCTGCATCCACTTGAGTTTCATTTCCAGCTGCTTCCTGGACTCCAAGACTTCGATGGTCATTTGCAGCGATTTAGTTCGCATGTCTGACAGCTCTTCGAAGAACGACTTGAAATTCTTCATTCCGTTATTCCATTCCATGGGTGACATGCAGTCCTCTTCATCTTGATTATTGGCATAAATAGCGCCGTTGTTGAATTTCTGGTGGCACGGCAGCCCCTTCGAGTCCATCCGGCAAGGAAGCCCGGCCGCTTTGATGGCATCCAAGACAAGGGGTCGCTTTCCGTCGGCAAAAGTGGCGAGGAAACGGACGTTCTCTTTAACGTCTTTGCCGAAAATGGACAGGACGGAATTGAAAATGTATATTTGCGAAGGCGTAAGACGGGCAAGTGGGGCTTGGACGACGAAACCTACTGCATCCAATTCCTTGATTGATAAATATTCAGACGTTGTTCGCATTAATTAGTAATGAATATGTGTCTCACTGTACAACTGTACCTCGATGCCGTTTTCATCTTTGAAGAGTTTTTCGATGGCCGATGTGATTTCCTTGTCTCGTGCAATTCCACCCGTGTCGCCAAATCCCGGCGTGTCGACGATCGTCAGAGAAAATGGAATGCGGAATCCATTTTGATGGTGTAGATCGTAAACAGTGACCCCTTGGGTTTGGCTGTGAGCTTGGTTGCCTCCTATGACTTCCTCGTCGACGAGAATAAAGCGGAAAGGATCGTCCCATTCAACTCCCAGGACGTAATTGACCATGGCGTTGATCCACGTCGTCTTTCCCGATCCCGTGGCTCCCGTCAGTAAAATCGTTTTGCTCGTGTTACACTCAAATGGGTTGGGTTTGCCTAAAGAGTATCGCTTGACTATGGCCGAGGTTTTCGAAAAGTCGGCCGTGTTTTTTTCTAAAGGTAATTTGCATAACTTCATATTGTTCTCGAGTCTGACATCGGTGCATTGCTGTACGATGGAGACGGCAAGTCTTCCACTTGTTCTACTAGCCATTCTACCTGTTCAGTTCAAAGAATGGAAATGAAAATTGATTAGTCAATTGTCTTATTTTTATGCATTCGTTGGTCAACTCATTACTCATTACTATAGACAAATATTCAAAAATGTTTGACTAGAGTTGATGCAAAGAACCAACTTTCATGCTTTACCTTTTAAACCTGGATATTCTAATTCTGTTATAATGTAATTGGTTCAATAATCTTAGTTTAAAAGAAAAAACGAAGAGGGGTAATCAACTCAATGAAAAGGGTAGAATGCATTCCATCTTTGCTGGTGACACTCTTTGCATCTTTGCATTAACTAATTTAATGACCAAAGTAAAAATGATTAGAGTCTTGGCGCAATCCTTCCTTCTTCAACTTGGTAACTCGTGACACAAATAATAATTAAAAAAATAATAACTAAGGCGATTGCGAAAAAGTAATTGAAAAAAATACAAATACTACGAGGTGTAAAATGTTTAACTGGCCGGTAATTACCAAGTGATGTAATTGCTTTTCCCAGGAGAGCTCAGATGACACGTCTGTATCGGTTCAAACTCGGATACCGTCTGACTGCTAGGGCAGCTAGGCAGTCAGAATATAGCCGAACTCGCCCGCCTGCGTCCCCAGCAAAGAATGCTGTCAAACCACTGCCCAATGTCATGTCTGCGTTTTTAATCTCTTCGGTCGTTTTATTAGATGTTATTAAGTCTGCGTTATTTAGCACCAGCCAAAATACCTTTAAAATTGAAGAGATCTCCCTTAAATTTATCTTGACTTTTTCCATACTCTGCGGTTAAACTTATGGTGTGATTGTAACTAGCCGAGGCGCTTCTGAAGTCGCAACTGAATGAAACGATTTCATAACCCTCACCGCCAGTGGCAAAAATGTTGCATTAGATCTTGGTTGTTAACGTTGACTGAAAACGATCGTGACTGCCTGAGTGTCCGCGTGAAATTCGGATCGTGAATCTTAGGCAGTCGTACAATGTCCGCGAAATTTTTCAATTTGACACTCAGCCCCGCATGGGCTAAGAAGCTGAAATGACACGATGTTTTCATCGTGGTCGGGGTTAATCAACACCATATGATGGTGGGATGTTCGGTAATAAAATGTGGGAACTTTCCCTTTTCTTCTGCATCTCAAAGACTAGGTCTCGGCCACCAGTTTGCTGTTTACGACTAGACATTCGTGCATCGGCATGCGTGGATGGCGGTGTCGACGGCCCTTCGTTCCGGGGAAACCTCCTTAATGTAGCTCTTTCCTTTTTGTTCACTATTTAAAATGGGATTCGTTGCTATAGAATCTATTGAGGTCCTCCTTGTTTGCGGTGGCAGTGAATAATTTATTCAAATGTTCCGGTGATTCATAGCCGTTTCGAGGTTGATTTAATGTTAAATTGGTCAAGTTTGACATTTTGGCGACATGACCACTTCGACTTTTTCTTGTTAGAGGAGTGGATAGTTTCAATAGAAAAAGTTCAAAGAGGAAAACAACAGGAGAAAATTGCTTAATGGAAAAGGGGGCGTTTTTTAACATTTGTCCTTGAATATCGTCTGCCTCTTATGTAATACCCCTCTTCCCTTGGGTAGTTCATTCAGTTTTCTCGTCGCATTTGGGGACGCAACCATTCGACTCTCTTGAACAAGTGAACGTAGCCAGCCGAAATTCAGACGACACAGGGATTTAATCGATTGAGAATTAAAGTCGTTTTCAGTGCACTGTTATCAAGTTAAAATGTGTTGGAGAAAACTTTTTTCGTGTCATCGTATAGGATGTGAAACGCGTTAAGTCCATGTAAATGGTCAATGTCGGCCATGGTTTTGTTTGTGGCCTTGCTAATTTAATCAGATAGTTTACCGTGCTGTATCTGTAATTCACAGTAGTAAGTGGCTAAGTGCATTGGCAGAAATTTTAGAGAACTGATGTGCGTTTGTCGTTGAAGGCGTCAAATGTTTTTAATTAGCCCAACTATTTCATTATATCATTTTTCTTTTTACCCCAGTCCCCAGGTAGTCCCCAGGTTTAGTTCAGTGGTGTTTTGCCTGGATACGTGAATGGGGATGTCGACGGCCTCGACAGAACAAACGGCTTCTCTAATCATTTGGAGTTGACAACCCGTCGAATACAGAGACAGCAGCACATAATACTGGTATGTGGAATTTACTTTTTGATTTTCCCCTGTGTGTGTCAGACCGGCCAAGTGTCTGATTTTTTATTTTCCTCATCCGGAAGGCTCACCGGAAGTAGTCGCGTTGCCAGTCATTTCAATTGAGTTTCGGTTCTTTTGCCAGGCGCCAGTTGAATTTTTGGATGTCAAGTTGTCGATTCTTTGAATGGTGATTGAACTTTGGGCCTAATTTACTTTAATTAGAGAAGCGTAAAAAATGTGCTCGGTCCCTATCTCGTGGACACGGAAAGCGCATGAATGGCTGCTTTTTTTCTGTTTGTGGTAAAGAATGCGATTAGACTTGTCTTTGTGCCAGCATTTCTGATAGGGTTTTTCGGATGATGATAATCAAAATTGCATTATGTTGATAGTCATATTCTTTGGGTTTTACGTTGGTTTCTAACGGGATTTGTTGATCGTTTGTAATTAAGACGGCGAGATTACCAACGACTAAAGATTCCCGAGATAAAATCCAGCCAAGGATTCCGCATTTCTGGTGTGGCGATTCCTCCTGGTTGTGCGGACTTATGACATTATTTCGACCTATCTGGGCTACTGAAATGTTTAGCGGCGCACTCAACATTTCATTTTTTTCATTTTTGTTCAAGTCGAAAACTAGTTTGAATGAACGACTTAACATTTTTTTGCTACAATCCTAGATAAATATAGAAGAAAAAAATGTAATGAAATAGGCTCCGCCCCACTTGCAACTCTGTATTTAGCAGCCACTTTAGCTATACTTAATTTTTTATTCTTCATAGAACAAATCAAAAATTAAATAGAAGACAATTGAAGTGCCACTTGCGCCCAATAAATGGATAAGATGACTGGCAACACTTTCTCCTCAGTCTCTGGTGGATTGCTCGGTCAGTCCTTGCTCGCCTCTGCTTTGAGTTTCTCTAAAATTATTTAAAAAAATAAGAAGAAAATGAGGGGGCTCATTTTAAAAAAAAGGAAACGAAAGGGTTATTTAGACGTGACAAAACAAAGAGAGGGTGGGATAAAAGTGGAAGGCTTTTCTTTGATGGTAATAATACGGTGCTTACCTGTTGTTACTATGGAATGGATTCCTTGATGCTTGCTGCTCTATTTACATCACCGTAGTTTTTTCTCGAATCAACTTGGAAATTTCAATTGGAATATTTTCCCATTTTTCGGCCAAATGAATGGCCATCTCGTTTTTCTCGTTCCTGATGTTAACGTTCACATTTTCCGCTCGTAAAAGCTGCAGTGCGGCACCAGCCGATTTTTCCCTTAATGCCCAGTGAAGGGCAGTATCTCCTTCGTTATCCTTTGCATTTAGATCTGTCGACTGGCTAAGAATTTTCTCGAACAATTTTTCTGGTATGGTTGGCCACATTGCAGCATAGTGCAGCCCCGTCATACCCTTCTTGTTTTTTACGTTGACATTTGCAACTTCCAGCAGTAGTTCCGTTTTAGTATTTGATTGATTGTCCAACACCGTCATTAGAGGAGTGTCCCCATGGTAGTGGTCTTGCAAATCGACATCGTCAGGACACATTTCCATCATTTTCCTAATTTGTTCGATTGCAATCTCGTCCTCCATAATGGCAAGGTGAAGTGGCGTGAAACCAGCATCTTTAGTGTTGCCTTTTGCCTTGTACTTCAAAAGCTGTTCAACAATTTTGTTCTTGTATTCCAAGTTCAATTCGTCTTGTATTGCCAAGTCGAGGGCGGTGTCTCCATCTTCGGTTTCTGCGTTCACATCGGCCCCGTTCTCCAACAGCGATTTGACTTTCCTTGGTGATCCTATTTTAGTTGCCCAGTGAAGGGCGTTGAATCCTTCGTCGTCGGTCATGTCGACTTTTTCTTTAGGGATGGCGTCCAGGATCTCTGCGAAAATTGTGGGAGGGCAAGCCAATTTGGCGATTACGTGAAGAATTATTTCTCCTTTACTATTGGCTCTGTCAACTGGCATGGACAACTTTTTCATTTTTTTCAGAATTTCCATGGCTATCTTCCATTTGCCTCCGTACAGGGCCAAATGCAGGGCCGAGTCACCGATTAAATTGACGCCGGCCAAGTCTATGCCGTCGAAACATAATTTGGCATCGTCTTTTTTCGAGTCTAAATATTGCAGGGCGATATGAAAGGTGTTTTGTCGCGACGACTTGCTATCGGTGGGTTGGTGGACGGCGCCTTTGTCTTCAATCAAGTGGTTTTTGTTGTAGAATCTAGCGCTAGATGTCGTGCCACCTAGAGTGGGCATATCCCCTCGATGCAGAGCCCAATACAAGCAGTCTTAGACACACACTTGTCGTTATAACATGGTGTCAGAAGTGTGCTCTCACAACTCGACGGTGTTGAGTCGTCACCGCGTGGCTTGTGAGTATTGAACTGCATCCGTCTTCATCGAACGCATCCTGCGCGTTGTTGCACTGTATCTGTCTTTATCTCGTGCATCTCGCTGTATTGCACCCTTTTGTTGAAATGTCGTCTTCGTTGAGGGCTCCGGAACCTTTTTCTTTCGGGGCCAGTGATTTGGCGGCCCAGTGGGGTATTTGGCGTCGACAGTTTTCGTGGTACTTGGTGGCTACAAATGGCGGCCTTAACGTGGATGAAGAGCAAATGGTAGGCGTGCTCATCACTCTTCTTGGCAGTGAGGGCCTCAAGATCTACGATACTTTTGTGTTCAATCCCGCCTCTGATGCCAGAAAAATTGAGCCGGTGTTAGACAAATTCACTGCCCATTTTGAGCCCCGACGTAGTGAGGTTTTCGAGCGTTTTAAATTCCTGCGTCGTCATCAACTCCCTGGTGAAACTTTTGATTGGTGGTTGATTGATCTTCGTGGCCTAGTGAACTCTTGTGGCTATGGCACTGGTGTCGATTCGGTCTTACGTGACCAGATAGTGCTCGGTGTGGCTGATCCTTTCGTCCGTGAAAAGCTGCTGTATGAAAAAGATTTGCAGCTCGCCACAGCGTGTGAAATTGTGCGTGCGTGTGAGTCATCTAAAGCCCAGCTCAGCCAAATCGCCACATCGTCGACAGCAGAAGCCGCTCACGCCATTCAGAGCCGACCTTGTTCGGCAGGGAAGTGTGTCAAAGTTCTCTTACCGAATCTTAGATGAAATAAATTAGAGATGACACAGAATTGAGATTGTTCACCTGACTTTTATTGAGACTGACTCGATTGATTGATACAGATAGACAGAGCGGGCCCGACCCCCTCTGGAACATTACATTGACACCAGGGGGGGAAGGGGCACAAAGAATTTACACAGTCAGGCGGGTAACAAGGGGCCACCTATCGGGGGCCCCGAAGATCGAATTCTCGTAGGTGAGCTGGAATCCGGGTCGTCCGGCCGGATCTCGTCGTCGGCCGTTGGGGATGCCTTTCGTTCCCAACATACTCCCCACCAGAGCCCATGCCTTGGGACTCGACCTCGCCGACGTCAGTTGCGGCCGGATTGGCCACATGATTATCTTCTTCGACGGCAGCTGGATCGATCGGGAGCAATGAGAGTGGAGCCGGATCGGGTGGATTTGGAAATTGCGGAGCAGTTGCTTCAGCTGGCTCCGGATTCAATGCACCGTCTGCGATCTCCATATCTTCCGGTTGATCTTCTCTCAATTCTACGGGATATAAACATTGAATGGCTCGGGTTAATAATTTACCGTTTGGGAATTTAACTATCGCGGATCGGACTAGGCCGTCACAGCCGGGGAGTAATTCTTTGACTACTCCCGTCTCCCACATGAGCCGTTTGGAAAGTTTGTCGTGGATTACGACGACTTCTCCGACGCGGATTTTTCTGCCTGACGATCCTTTTGCGTGAAAGTTATCCAGTTGCATCAGGTAATCGGAGACGAACCGCGAGCACAAGTCACTGACGTAATCACGCCTGTTCTGATCCATTTTCTTGAGTAGTTCACTTGTTGAATCGGGAGCCAATAGGTTGACTGCTGGCTCCGGCGTAGCACAAGTTGAACGACGATTATTGAGAAACTGATTCGGAGTAATCGGGAGCGGATCGTCCGCTCCTTCTCCAATGTAGTTCAACGGTCTCGCGTTAATCACGCTTTCCGTTTCGATCAAGCTCACTTCCAGTTCGTCATACGCGAGACATGCACGCCCGTTGGATCGTCTCAAGAGATCTTTCGTGATCCTCACCATTCTCTCCCAAAATCCGCCCCACCATGGAGCGAGGCTAACGGAGAAGATCCAGCTGGTTCTTCTCATGGCGAGGAGGTCGTGAACGGATGGGTCGGATCGAATGTTTTTAAGAAATCGAGACACACAGCGGAATGTTTGGGCGTTGTCACTGTACATCACTGACACTGGGCCTCTTCTGGCGGAGAATCGACGGAAAGCTAACAGAAAGGAGCGAGCCGTCATGTCTTTGGTTAACTCCAGATGAATCGCTCTCGTCACGGCACAAGTAAAGATGCACACGTAACTTTTCGGTTGCTTTTTGTTGACTGGTTGCGCTGGATCCAGTTGGTTGCCATCGTCTTCTTCTTCGGGAGCTTCTTCGGTGGGAAGCTCCGCTGCATCCGGGTTCTCTTCTTCTAGTGGAGGTTCCGGAATGTCTTGTTCGACGGATGGCGCCGACTTGGATTTCCTTTTCGGAGTCGCGTTCTTGTAGTACAGCGGGCCAGCGAAATCGGTTCCGGTTATTTCGAATGCCCTGGCATCGCGGAGTCGGTTGGCTGGTAGCGGCGCTGCTATTTGTCGGAAAGGAGGTGAAGTCAGCTTCTGGCACTTCACACAGGCGTACCAAACGTTTCTCACTTGTTGGCGTCCTTTCACGATCCAGTATTTCTCTTTTAGTTCTGACAGTGTTGTTTTTACTCCTGTGTGTGAATTGAATACATGTTTGTTAATTATCAACATAGTTACGACCGGGTGATTTGCTGGGAGAAGGATCGGTGGTTGAATGTCTCGATCCCTGAGGGCGAGCGCCACTCTTCCAGTGACTCGGATGAGTCGATCTCGATTGTCCCAGACCGGTCGGAGCGATGCGATTTTCTCCTTTGGATGAATCTGTAGTCCGCGCTGGAGTGTCCAAAAGGCTTTGGGATAGCGTTCTACTTGGAGCTGTCTGCAGATGGCTAGCTCCGCTTCGTTCAGCTCTTCGGTGACTATCTTGTCGATTGTGATTTCTTCTCCGGCGACTATGATGATTTCTTTTAGTTCGAGTCCTGGGCCGCGCGTTCTTTTCCTCATACGGTTGAGCGCTCTGTTGATCCAGGCTGTTCTGAAGAGTAGTTTTGTCCATGTAGAGATTTTTTCGAGGTGCCATTCAATTGGCTGGGCGGTTTCGATCGCTGCAAAGGAGACGGTTGCCGTTTTCTTCGTCTCCTCTTCCTCGATTTTCTCTTGAGTTTCGGTGGAATGGTATTCTGGAGAATTCGGCCATTCGCTTTCTTCTTCTGTTAGCCAGGCTGGTCCGTGCCACCAAAGTTTCGAATCCACCAGCGCATGCGCTGGCGCTCCCCGCGAAGCGAGATCGGCTGGATTCTCCAATCCGGGGCAGTGTCTCCACCATTCCTTGTTAGAAAATTGTCTGATGGTTTCTACTTGGTTTCGTACGAACGGTCTCCAACGATAAGGATCTCCTCTAATCCATCCGAGTGTGACGAGGGAATCTGTCCAGTAAATCGTTTTCCACGACTCGGTGTGAAGGGAGGTTCGAATTTTCTCTCCTAAACGGATTGCTAACAAAGAGCTTAGTAGTTCGAGTCTGGGTAACGTTACTTTCTTTTTTGGAAGAGGCGCCACTCTCGTTTTGCTGGCTAGGAGGATGGTGTAAGGAGTTCCGTTCTCCAGTTGGAGCCGTGCGTAGGCTACTGCTCCGTAGGCTGCTTCTGATGCATCGCCGAACACGTGAATTTCTGCGGAGACGATGGAAGGTTTTGAATAGCCGATCCATCGTGGAATCTCCAGATTGTGTAGATCCTTCAGTCCTTTCATGATGCTGCTCCAGGTGTTTTTCACTTCGGGTGTGGCGTCATCGTCCCAACCTATGTCTCCTTCCCAAAGTTTTTGATAGATTATTTTTAAGAGTAAAACTGTGGGAGCTAGAAAACCAATTGGGTCGAATATCCTTGCTGAGATGCTCAGAATTTTTCTTTTGGTGATTTTTTCTCCAATCTCCACGGCTGCTTCCATTATAGATGTAGGGTCAAATTTAAATGAATCGGAGCTCGTGTCCCATCTAAGACCCAGTGCTTTGTGCTGGCCGTCAATTGTGGGAGAAAGGATTCCGACTATCTGGTTCGACATTTCTTTTTCGATGAGAAAGTCACGGAGCTCTTTGTTGTTTGTTGCCCAGCTCCTCATGTTGAGTTGGGCCTCTGAAAATAACGTGACGGTTTCTTCCACTGTGGTTATTGCTGTTGGCACGATGTCTGCACCTCCGAGGTAGTCGTCTACGTAAAGCTGCTCTTCAATTTGCTCGACTGTCTTCTGAAATCTGGGTTTGACTGAGAGCAAATGTTTATTAATGGTCACTCTTAAAAGAAATGGACTTGAACTTAGCCCAAATGGCACTCTTTTCCATTTGTACGCGATGAATTCGGAGTCGGGATTTTTTGGCTCCTTTGGCCATAAAAATCTGACCGCTTCGGCGTCTTCGGGCTGCAGCGCGATGTTGAGGAAGGCCTTTTCAATATCTGCAATCCAGGCGATCCGGTTCATCGGGAAGCGCATTAAGACCGAGAGGAGATCAGGATTTAGATTCGGTCCGGTCTCCAAAACATCGTTGAGGCTCGGCCCATATTTGGACCTTGCGGCGCCGTCGAAAACTGGGCGGATTTTTGTGGTAGCCTTGTCCGTCCGGTAGACTGGGTGATGCGGTAGATAGGTGTGGAGGCCATCGTAATTGAAATCAGCCTCTTCTACGAATCCGTTTGTTATCAGTTGATTGATTTCTTTGGTGTAGTTGGCTAAGTCGACTGGAGATTTGCGTAGTTTGAACAGCATGCTTCTTAATCTTGTAGCTGCCATCTGGTGGTTGATTTCCAGTCTCCATCTGTCTGTTGTCCATGGGATTGGCGTGCAATATCTGCCGTCTTCGAATCGTGTGATTTCGTTGCAGAAGGAGCGGAATTGGTCGTCCTTCTCCACAGCAACACAGTCGTTCAGATTGGCAAAATTCTCTAGACGCCAAAATAATGAGAGATCAAAATTCAATTTCTCCATTTCAAACCTTTTGTTTTCTTTTGTTGTGTCGTAAAAGCAGATCTGTTCAGAATTTTCTGGTAGTGAAAGGAGACTGGAATTTCCTGTCTCCCTGCTTTCCGACTTGTTTGATTGGATGGATTTCGATGGCTGTGAAGTGATCTGTGGTAGAGAGCGATTTGAATTGATTAGAAGTTGACTGACAATTGTTTGATTTTGTTTCGATGATTTTTCTTGCGATGGACCGCCGATGACTTTCCCAAGTTTGGACGTGTAGGCTCTGAGTCCGCACGGGCTGATAGTTGCTGGTTCGTTGAACATGATGTTGAACATCTGGTCCATTCCAACAAGAATTCCGACGTCCTCGTCTCCACCTTCACGTTCGAATCGGTCGTCTGCCAAATTTTCATTCTCCAGCCACAGCTTTCTTGCAAATTCTGTGGTTTGGTACGGGCCGGTGCTTCCAACTTTGTCGGTTGCTTCTAGAGCTTCAATACGCACCGTTCCTGGCCAGGTGCCCCGCACCGTCATCTCGACCACATTGTGAGTTTCTGCTGGAGGGGCTTCTGTCTGCCGGAAGGCCCTGGTCGCGATCTGTTCCACTTGGATGATTTTCAGTTGAAGTTCTTTCGAAATTCGCTTTTTGATCCATGTTCTATGGCTGCCATCGTCGAGGAAGAGAATCGCTCGGATTTGTTTTCCATTTGTGCCTGTAATGTAAACGGTTGCTGTTTTTAGGATAACTTCACCAAAGGAGCTTGCACACGCTGTTGTTGAGCTGCTCCCAGCGACCGGTTTGCTTGGAATTATAGTTGAGGATCCGAATCTTGTATCTTTCTCGGCACACAAGGATGTGTGGTGCTTGGCTCGGCATCGTTGGCACCTGTGTGGATTAAAACAAACAGTGGTCTCGTGATGACCAAAACAATTAGAGCATCTTTTTTCGTTTGTGATGACTGCTTTTTTCTCTTTCAGCTCCATTGGGCAATTGATAGCCCAATGCATCTCTTTGCAGAACACGCATGGCAGCATTGGCTTTCTTGGGGATGATGCTGTCGCTTCTCTCCTTGGTGGTGGACTGCCATTTCTTCTTGTTTTGCTTGAATGTTTTGATTGTGGAGTCGGCTTGCTGCTGACTCCGAGCTGAGAAGCTGTTGGTGTAGTAGGTGGTGTTGATTTGGCCGGCTGTTGGGCTGGCTTTTGTGTTGAAGCTCTCAGACGGCTGAGTCGCTCTGCGACTTCAACTTGCTCTTCGATAAAATTTAGTACTTGATCAATGTCAGTTACCTTGTTGGTTGCTGATTTGGCCCACTCTGCTTGAAGTTTGAGTGGGATCGAGCGCAAAATTCTTGATCCAAGGAGACACCCGTGGCTGGCTCTTGCTACTCCCAGTGTCTCCAACGCATTGATGTGTGACTGGATAGTCAGCTGGAAGCACCTGAGTGCCGCGGTATCAGCTACGTCTTTTACTGGTTGCAGCGTGTCCAATTTCTGTGTGTGGGCCTCGATAAGGACGTCCGTTTTGCCATATCTCGCCCTCAGGAGGGTGATTGCGACGGTGTAGTTGGCGTCTGTCAGTTCCAGGTTCTCCACGCACAGTTGTGCTTCACCTTTCAAGTAATCTTTAAGGTATCCAAATTTTTGAACCGCCGGAATGGCCGATTCGTGGACGGCTGCGTTGTAACCTTCCCAGAAGGCTGTCCATTCGAGTACGTCCCCTTTGAACGGCTTGATTTGACGTTTTGGCAGTTTAGTTGACGCAACTGCTGCTGCAGCTGCTGGCGCTCCTGGTGCAGCTGCTGCTGGAATGGCGGCAATCAGTTGTCGGAACAAGTTCTGTTGATCCAGATTTTCTTGTTGACGGATTGCTCTTTCCTGTGCTCTTGCAGCGTCTTCGTCGATTTTTTCTTGGGCCCTGGCAGCGTCTTGATCGGCCTTTTCCTGGGCCCTGGCTGCATCTTGATCGGCTTTTTCCTGGGCCCTGGTGGCATCCGCTGCTGCTTGTTGCGTCTGGAGCATGAGCAGTAGCGTCTGATCATGCCGTTTTCTTTCTTCAGCATCTTGCATTTCTTTGAATTCTTCTCTTTTTCGTTTTACGATCATGAGTGCGGCATTGACATCCTCTTCAGTTTGGATTTGGCTGTCGATTTCCGCTTGAAATTGTTCTTGGGTCGCTCTTGCTTGCTCCATGTCTCTGGTGACCCCCTCTGAGCGTCGCTTGTATTTGCTGTACATGTTGTTTAGGTTGGTTTCAGCTCCCAGCACTAGGTTGAGGATTGTACGATCCATCTGCACGTTGTCGTACTGCTGGATGTTATTAATCCAGCGAGTGACGTGTCCTTTGATGCCTCTCCGTGTTGCTTCGTTTGTCGGAGTAGTCATTTTTGCTTGTTTTTGAAATAGAAAGGGATTAGATTAGTTTGTTTTTGTTTTGTTATTAATTTGTTGAGCCTGTTTGTTTGTTTGGTTGCTTGAGGTGTCTGCTTCGAGTTTGACTGCAGCGCCTCTTGCGGTGTTGTTGGAGAGTGGCTGCTTCAAGTTTGACTGCAGCGCCTCTGCCGGTGTTGTTGGAGAGTGAAAGTTTTTCGTCTCTCCTTCCTCTCAGTAGATGGCGTGACGAGCGGCGGGTCGGCTAAGGTTTTGGCTCGACCCTCGTTCACCTAATCGCCTTTGGAATGCTGCGTTCCTGTTTGTTGAGAGGAAAAGAAAAAAGTTTTTATTATGGAGGTCGGCCTTTGGCTTGTCTCCCGTTTGATGTAAGAATGTTTTTTTTTTTTTTGAAATAGAAAAGGTTAGAGTGAGATAATTGAAGAGTGGTGCATCCTGTATTTATCGAAAATACGACATCCCTAAGAATACAGTGATGAGAAATTTAATTTCTTATTGCTCTTCTAGTTTTCTGATCCAGGCGATCCTGGATTTGGATCGCTCCCTTGGTCTCTCCTTGAAGGCTTCTTCGAGACTCTCCCGCGTGTACATTAGCAGCCCCCTCCCTCTTGAGCGGCCTTGCCGTGTTGGCTCTGCTTGTATTGGTGTTGGCGGGATAGGGGCTGGTGTCTGCTCTTCTAGTGACAGGCTGTCGCAGAGCACCTGCAGAGTGTCGTCGTCGCTGAAATCACCTCCAAATTTTTCTTCTTCTGTTTCCTCTGTTCCGCCAACGGCTCCCTCCTCTTCCACTTCGGCGGCTGCTTGGGCTGGCTCGATCGTCCGATGCTTTCTGGGGCCGGTAAACAGCCCCTTTGTGATACGGAAGTCTTGAACGGGCTTTTCTGTTAGTTTTTTCTTGATTTCATCCCACTCGGCCGGCGTCGGGACGTTTTTTGGAATGGGGGCGGCAGCGTCTAATCGCTCAAAAACCCGGCGTCGATTGGCTGCGTCTTGTTCCGGTGTTGGAACTGGAAGGACCGGGTCGTTGGACACGACGGCGCATGGAACGATCGGACGGTTCCTGTATGCCTCCCGTCGTCCTTCTCTCGTGTTTTTTCGGAGTGGTTCACGAATCGGGCCCGTCCATGGGGGAATCTTCCCTTCCAGGCGGAGCTGGTTCCGCTTTCGTTTCTGTTCGGGCCTAATTTTGATGGAAAAAGGAGCCCGCTTTTGGAGCTCCGCTAAAGTGGAGCGTTGAAAGAAAAGACGAGAGAGGTTAAGTTGTGAAAAATAAATGTGGAAAAAAGTAGGGCCAGAGACAAAAAAAGAAAAATTTATCAACGCAAGAAGAGCAGGGAGATTAGTTATTCTACGATCTGATTTTAATTTTAATTTAAGAGGAAGAAAGAGTTTCAAATGTTTTTGTTTTTAGAATAATCAAAAAAAAGGAAGGAAGAGAGTGAGTTAATTAATATCAATGATTTTACGATCTAAGAAAATTCAAAAAAGAAGAGTAAAATGCTTTTACTTTTAAGAAAATGAGAAAGATTACAGTTGAGTGTATGTGTGTGTGTGTGAGGCGCTCAGATTTTCTGACGCCTCGGGCCGCCACGCGGTTTCTCGAAAAAACGGCGATGACGGCTAGACGAAATGTCGGAATTCACACACACATACACACTTAACTAAATTGATTGAGATTTTACTAGAAAGGGACAGTTTGAATTGATAGGGAAGCACAGTTTGTAGATGAGAGAGTCAGTGGGTCTTTTGTTGCGAACACTTTGCTGGGAAGCGTTCTCGTTTAGTCAGTTTCACAAAAAAATTTTTGGTTCAGAAAGTTAGGTTACGAAGGACCATGTTCGGCAGGGAAGTGTGTCAAAGTTCTCTTACCGAATCTTAGATGAAATAAATTAGAGATGACACAGAATTGAGATTGTTCACCTGACTTTTATTGAGACTGACTCGATTGATTGATACAGATAGACAGAGCGGGCCCGACCCCCTCTGGAACATTACATTGACACCAGGGGGGGAAGGGGCACAAAGAATTTACACAGTCAGGCGGGTAACAAGGGGCCACCTATCGGGGGCCCCGAAGATCGAATTCTCGTAGGTGAGCTGGAATCCGGGTCGTCCGGCCGGATCTCGTCGTCGGCCGTTGGGGATGCCTTTCGTTCCCAACAGACCTGGTGGCCGGACGGTTGAGAGAAAGCCGGAATCGTCGTTCAGAGCTCAGCATGAGCAGCAGCCGTCCGCTAATCAACACTCAGCCCAGCAGTATCCCAAGTGTAAAGATTGCGGCCGGCCTCATCGGAAAAATCAGTGTCGGGTCACCAATTTCACGTGTTTTAATTGTGGTGTGGTCGGCCATATATCCCGTTGCTGCCCGAATCCCCCCAAGTCCCGCCAGATGTCAGCACGTCCAGCACCGAGCCCCGCGGCCAAGGTTCATGCTGTGGAGGAGGAGACGCACTGGATTGGTGATGTTGATCGTGGCGGTACGGCGATGGCCCTCCCGCGGTCAGTTGAAGAAAGTTACTACGTCTCTCATGCCCTGACGTCGTCTGGTAGTGAATCTGAGTGGCGCCAAGACGTTACGGTAGATGGCGTTAAAGTTAACTTCAAGCTTGATTCGGGCGCCACATGCAACATTCTGCCGTATGAGTCATTTGCTCGGCTGCCCAAAACGCGCCGCTGTCTTCGCCCGGGGCCCATTGTTCGCAGTTATCGTTCCCAAGATGGCCTCTTACGAGTGCTCGGATTGCACACGGCCACGGTGGTTCACAGAGGCGCTTTATTTGTTATCGACTTTGTCGTGGTTGACGAACCTGGCCAGCCGCCCCTTCTAGGACTCCCGTCTTGCGACAAGCTGAACTTGATTCGGCGAGTCGATGCTGTTCAGTCGCCAGTCGAAGCTCCGCTGCCGCCAATCGTCGTGGAATTTATGGACGTCTTCGAAGGATTGGGCAAGTTACCTGTCGAACATGACATTAGGCTGCTGTCAGGTGCTAATCGCGTGGATCCTGTTGTATGTGCAGCCAGTCGACTCCCGTTCCGGCTGGAGGATCGCGTTTTCAAGAAGTTGGACGAAATGGTCAACGACAAAATCCTCACCCCCGTGCAAGAGCCAACTGAGTGGGTCAGCCGCATGATGGTGGTGGGAAAACCGGACGGTGATGTCCGTATCTGTCTGGACCCGTTTGAACTAAACAAAGCTATCCAACGTCAACATTTTGCTGTCCCCACCATTGAGCAGCTGTTCAGCAAGTTGGGTAAGGCTCGATATTTTTGCAGCCTTGATGCTGCGTCTGGTTTCTATCAGATTCCTTTGTCTGATGCAGCCTCCTATTTGTGCACGATGGCCACTCCGAAAGGCCGTTACCGCTTCCTACGACTGCCATTTGGGTTGAAGTCAGCCCCTGAAATTTATCTTCAGACGATGAACGACTTGTTTGGAGACCTGCCCGGTGTACTCATCTATTTTGATGATTTCCTTGTAACGGGTGAAACGGAAGAGGAACTACTCGCCAACCTTCGTCAAGTGTTTGTACGCTGCCGTCTCCATGACTTGAAGCTTCAGTTAAAAAAGTGCAAATTCTTCCTCCAGGAGCTCCCGTGGCTAGGCCATGTCATTGGCCAGGGAATTTTAAAGCCGGACCCTCTCAAAATTTCGGCGATTGTGGAAATGCCTGATCCGACTTGTCCGGCTGATCTCGTCCGTCTCCTGGGCATGGTGACATACCTGGACAAATTCTGCCAAAATCTTGCGGGTCTGACACGACCCTTACGTGACTTACTCAAAGCAGACGCAGCGTGGGTGTGGGAAGAGCCCCAGAAGATGGCCCTTGGTCAGCTGAAAAGTGCATTGTCGTCTCTTCCAGTGCTACGACTGTTTGACCACTCGCTGCCCTTGGTCGTATCAGTTGATGCGTCTCCCGTCGGAATCGGCGCAGTGTTGCTTCAAAATAACCAGCCGATCGCGTACTCATCAACGTCGTTAACCGTCACTCAAAAACGGTACTTTCAGATCGAAAAGGAGCTGTTGGCGGTCCAGTTTGGACTCATGCGCTTCCGGCAGTACGTCTATGGCCAAATGGTGGTGGTTGAAACCGATCACAAGCCGTTGGTTGGCCTCCTGGACAAGCCCATTGCCTCTTGTTCCCCGAGAATCCAGCGGATGCGTCTACAACTCCAACGATTCGATTTCAAGCTAGTCTACAAGCCGGGCAAGGAGCTGTTTATCGCCGACACGCTTAGTCGGGCTCCGTCGCCCCGCCTCTTTACCGATGACGTCACTCAAGACTGTGAGGAGCAGGTTCATGCTGTTCTTGACCTGGTAATTCCTCATGATTCAACCCGTGTCAAGTTTGCTGCAGCAACGGCAGCGGATCCAACTCTCCGTCTCCTGAAAGAAGTTCTTCATCGTGGATGGCCTGATCACAAGGCCCAGTGTCCGGTGGCCGTAAAACCGTTTTGGCCAGTACGCCACCACTTGTCTGAAGCTGATGGTCTGCTACTCAATGGCAGCCGGTTGGTGGTCCCGATTTCGCTTCGGCAGGAAGTGTTGGCCGGAATACACGACGGCCATTTTGGAGAGGTGAAGTGCATCTTACGGGCAAAATCGGCCGTTTATTGGCCCGGGTGTGACGAGCAAATTCGCAACATGGTGGCCAGCTGTTCGACCTGCCAAACGCATCGCCATCGAAACCCAGCGCAGCCTCTTCGTCCAGTGCCGTTGCCGGTTCATGCCTTTCAGTGGGTGTCAGCTGACATTTTTCTACATGGTGGCGTTAACTACCTCCTGGTTGTTGATGCCTACAGCAAGTGGCCAGCGTGCGTTCCGTTGCGCAGTTTATCGTCGTCGTCCGTCGTCGCCGAAATGGAACGCATATTTAGTGACTTTGGCGTTCCGGAAATCGTCATGTCAGACAATGGCTCGCAGTTTGATTGCGCCGAATTTCGAGAGTTCTGCGAGGGCCGTGCAATTCGGTCAGTGACATCCAGCCCAACCTACGCCCAATCCAATGGTCTGGTGGAGCGCCACATACAGACAGTGAAAAAGACGCTCCTAAAAATGTTCACGGATGGCCGGTCTCTGTGGGAGGCCTTGGCGGCCATTCGGTCAACTCCTATATCGGCGGAACTGCCGTCTCCGGCAGTATTATTGCAAGGACGCCACCTCCGTGGCAGCTTGCCGTTTTTGCAAGATCGTCTGGTTCCACAGTTTGTCCCTGCCAAGTTCGTTCACGGCCAGCTCCAGCGTCGTCAGGCTACGGCTTGTTTTAATCACAGCAGTCGTCCGGATGTTCGGGGGTCGGCGCTCATTGTCGGTCAACGTGTCCGGGCGTTCATCTCTGGATTGTGGTTGCCAGGTGCCGTCGAAGCTGTTTGCAGCGAACCGGATTCATATGTCGTAAGATTGGCGGACGGGCGAGCTTTTCGTCGGACGCGCCGCGACATAAATCTTGACAACTCGCCGTCGGCAGGATTGGCCGTGGGTCAACAGAGTGGTGGTGCTGCTGTAGTCCCGTCAGCTGTTCGCGGTTATCGCCCCGCCCCTACTAATCATCTACTGCCGGCCCTGTCTTGGTCTCCGCCTGGTCCGCCTGCCCGCGCTGTGAATGTTCCAGTTGCCCAGCCGCTTCCGGTAGCCCTGGGTCAACCGTCAATGATGCCACAGCCTCCGCCAGTAGTTGTCAACCCGGCGCCCGGCCCGGCATCCCCTGCAAGACCACGTGCGGCGCCCGTCTCAACCGACCAGCGTGCTACCGTCCAGCGGCCCTCTGTCCAGCCCCCCCTGACTGTGTCAAGTCCGCTGGCCGTCGCGCCTCATCGTCCGGGCTCGACTCGCTCTGGTCGCCCTTACCTCAAGCCGTCTTAATTGTCTGTGTGTGTGATTCCGTGTCCGTTGTCCTGGCTGCTTTGCTAGTGACACATTTGGCCGTTTTGCTCTACTTTCACTCATGGAATTCGTCGTCTAATTCTCAATTTTTCTCTCTTCCTGTGTCTCGTCTCATTGTTCATGTCATGTCGTGTTCTTGCCTCATTGTTCGTTTCATTGTGTTTATTTTCTGGTTTTCGTCCCATTGTTCATCTCATGTCGTGTTTTCTCATTATTCATTTCATTGTGTTTGTTCTCTTGTTCGGCATGTTAGTTCTTGTCGTTCATTTGAGTAATCAGTGTGTAATCAGTGTGCAAGGGGGAGATGTTGTAGAATCTAGCGCTAGATGTCGTGCCACCTAGAGTGGGCATATCCCCTCGATGCAGAGCCCAATACAAGCAGTCTTAGACACACACTTGTCGTTATAACAGTTTTCGAGATCGTCTCTTGAAAAGGCTCGGGCCCAGTCGAGCAGAGTGTAGCCATGGCAATCGACTTGGTTGATGAATTGGCTCGAGTAATTTGACAAAATCCTCTTGAATTCCGGTAGTATTTCCTTCTCGAGAATGGCTTGGTAGTAAGGAATCAGTTTGTCTTGCTTTGCAATCGAGTCGTATCGAATGGCGTTGACACCTGCACCGAAGAGTGTTTCTTTTTCGTCGGGGAGCGATCCACATGTTAGCGTTTTCCATTTTTTCCCTTCGCCATTGGCAGTTTGGAACACGTACGAGGCGAATTTCTGACAGTTTGCCGACCACACATGATAAGCTGTGCTCAGTTGACTGCTATACAGAATGCTTTCTAATAAAGCTTCCAGGGACATGTATTTGCCCTGGGCAGTCGTCAACTCTTTCACTGGCAAAAGTCGCGGTACAATTTTCTCCTCGTTGACATCGAAGACCAAATCTATGACGTCCGCTTTGTTTGGCGACTGTTGCAGAATGACGTACTTGCCATTCTTCTCAAACGACCACCACATTGCTGCAGATTCTGACTCGGGTATTTGATTTGTTCTGAAAACGGCAAAGGCGTGAAACGCTATTGACACGTTCGGCACTATGGGCAGGGGGTTGGAGTAGACCCCTATGTCAAAGATTAGATTTCCAAAAGATTGTTTTAAAATTTGGAATTTCGTCGACTTGCCAGGAGACGCGTATTTATCGCGATCGCCATCACGTTTCGAATCCTCCTCTTCCATTTCCTCTTCCATTTCCTCTTCCATTTCCTCTTCCATTTCCTCTTCTTCTTCCTCCTCTTCTTCTTTCTCTTCTTCCTCCTCGTCCCGTCTATAGCGAACCTCTTTCAAGACGTTGAGGATCAACTCCAAATCGGAGATTTCGGTGGTCGTTGCTCTTGTTTGATCAACGTGCTGAACATGGAGTATCTTTCCTAGAAACAGTTTGCCTTTAGGCAGGGCACACGAAGTAGTTGACATGTCGGTTGGTTTCCCAAACCTGTTTCAATTAATGCAATGATAATGATTCATCGGTGATTAATGCGACGTGTCAAAAAGTCTTTTCTTACCGACACCAGCAGCACCAAGTCCAGAAACGTCGAGAACCTTCGTCTTTCGGGTGTGTCGGACGCAATGGGCGTGTCGTACGCGACGCAACACGCAAAATTGTTTAACGTTTCAACTGTCAAATGTCAACAATGCTCTCATCATTTAATCGTTATCTATAGAGAACATGTCAAATGAAAAAATTGTCAATTTTCAAAGTCACTTTGGTTTTCTCTGTTTCACCAACCTGTTGATGAAATCCGAGTCCAAGTTGTAGTTGGCACTGTTCTCGACGTATCGTTTTTCCGATTAAGATGAATTAAGATGAACTGTCTTTTGATCACAACGAGTTTTGTTTTATTGAAGTTTTAACTGATTTGGGTTTGATGTGATAGGGACACTGTCGGATTGTGGAGAGAGCCACTTTGGCTGCGACTGTTCTCCTCTAGTTGTCGAGTGGTACTGCCGCTAGCAACAGAAGTCAAGTGCTGTTGTAATATTTATGTCTGGGTGGATGCGACTAGAACGATGACTGTGTGCCGTTCAAACATATGCAAAAACTTGTTGGTCTTGCATGGACAAAACAATCCCCCCGTTTTCTTCCTTCCTCCCTTTCGTCTCTTCTTCCTTCTCCTTGTTTTCAGTCTGATGTAAAAAGAGGAGCAATGCGGTAAAAGTAAAGCGCCATCCAACGTCGTGTGGCAAATTGTAGCATTAACATGACTCGACGATTTTTTATTATTTTTCGTTTTTTTTTTTTTAATTTCATGTTTTCCTTATAAGGTATTGAATTTTAGCCGAAAGTATTCAACCGGATTAATCGTGTGAAAATTAGGAAATGTTCTTTCTCTTCCGTCAGTGTCCAGATCATATTCTCTGACTATTCATTATTTGAAACAGATTGTTGAATAGCACTTGTTTTTTTAAGTATTCTTTGAAGAATTATTTTCCTCGATTTCATCACTAGTTCGGCGGAGGAAAAGCTCCAGCGTTGAAGAAAAACATTTTTTTTTTGTAGTTGTGACTCACACTCGCCTCTAATATGGTTAAATACGACCCGAAAATTTGTTTTGAATTTTACCCAGTCTCGCCATGTCGGCATTCCATTCATTTTCTTTTTTCCTTCTTTTTTTTATCGACAGTTCGTTGTGTCACGATACGCATGCGTGTGTGTCTTATAGGAATGACGTTAAACATCAAATGAAAAACCAAGATAATGTGGGGAAAGGATTCCTCCCCTTCTTCCTGCATTGAAATATTGTATTTGCAAATATTTGAGAGAACTTATGTTAATTTATCCTTGAAAGTCGTTAAATGTTTTTAAATAGCCTAACTACACATCATTATCATATATTTTTTTTTTTTTCGATTTCCAGTTAACTGCTGTTTGCCGGAATGCGGGAAAGGCTGTGTCGACGAGTTGGATGGACACGTAGGACAGCAGAACAAACGCCTTCCTGTGATCGTCAATTTGTTGCGTCTAACCGGAGAATGCATGGAGATGTAGTGGATGGAATGGAGAGAAAAAAACCGTCGAATTCAACTACAGAGACAGCAGCACATATTCCTGGTATGTGAAATTTGCTCTATGCTTTCTCTAGATGTGTTTGAACGGGAGACTGTTTGGTAGTATTTGTTTTTCGAATTAATGGCTGCGCTATATGGAGCAAGATTTTAAATTGGGCTCACCGGAAGTAAACGCGCTGCTAGTTTTTTTTTTTTTTTTTTTTTATAATTCATGTTTAGGTTTAGTTAAGCGAGGCTTCTGCTGAATTTTTAGATAATGAGTTGCCTTGATTGTTAATATTCTTTTGATGTTTTATTGAACTTGAGCCGAGATTTTGCTGCGATAGAGCAAAAGGAATGTTGAGAAGTTGTTGCTTTGCTTATTGCGTTTCTGTTTTGGCGTCGTTTGAATTCACCGCACATAACCGCATGCATGCATGTGGGACGGTATGGTGCAGTGATGCGATTAGAAACTTACAATGACATTTTTAGCTTTTCGGATAGGATTTTTTGGATAATGGTGATCAAAATTGCGATTTTTTCCCGTTAAATGCGGTTAAATGTCTCTACTTTGTCTTTTGATTTGTGTTTGTCGTTTTCGAGGTCGATTGCCTTTTTATCGTGATTGGAGGCTTTTACGCTTTGGTGTAGTGAATTTGTTTATTGCCCCATTTTTTATTTTAGCCGGAAGTGTCTAGTCTCACCTCATTGTTGTTGCAGTTGCTTATCTGCGGTCTGCGGTGCTATAGTTAATAGCGATTGCCTCATTTCCAGACCAAGTCAAATGGAGGGAAAGTGAGCCATTTTTCATGTTCAGCAAAAGTTGAGCTGACTTACCTACGCCTCTTGCTGCTGAATGTATCATGTATGTCATCGTGTTTTATGGGACTTGAGCTCGTTCTATTTGATTAGATATCAATGTAGGCTATTATCCTCCATCAGAATGTCAGAATGGTCTGTGAAAGTTGATCAATCTCCGTATCTGTGACTGCGTACGTATAGTCACTTCTGTTGACATGTAGAACAAGGAAAGAACCGAAAGATGGAAGGGTAATATTTGCAGGTCAATCAATTATAGAATCTAACTCAATCGAAGATGTAAACGTCATTCAAATCAATTAAAGTCAAAGTCTGATGTGGAGATGTTTTGACAATTCTTCTTAACATCAGCAAGTGAGCCCCCAACCCGCAGTGAAAAACGCTTTTTACTGATGCGCATTTTCCCTGCCGAGTTTTCCGTTTAGTGATTTTTACATAACTTATCCCTTAAATGATGGAGATTGACGATTTCGCGACTATTTAAAGAAACAACCGACGACGGCTGAATCTCTTTTGATATTTCTTTTCGTACGACCAATTGATAAAGGGAAAGAACAGTTGTTACAGATAAAATTCTAAACGCTAAAAAATACTAGACAAGATTGACAAATGTGAGTTTCAGCGACCTTTTTATTCATCTTCAACTGTCTCAAAAATTTGTTCAAAGTCAATGATATAGATTGGATTCGGTGGTCAAACGAATCAAGACTATTTAAAAGATGAGACTGCCAGATGCGGGTGTTGATGAGGTTTGCGCCATCGTTCATAGCTAAATCAAACCTTTTAACTGTTCTTTGACGAATCCGGCCGCATTTCCCACGATGTCGTCCGTCATCTTAGCCAGCGGCAACAATTCCTCCAAGCTCTTGATTCTCACCGTGAATCCGTCTTTACGTTCGTTTTTCTCGTTCTCGATCATCATCCGGATGTACTCTGGAGTCGTGAGCGGATTGCCGTGAAGCGCGTTCCGTTTCAGTTCGTTGTGCAAGACTTTGATGTCGTCGATGGCTTTGACGATGTCCTTTTTCAGAATGTCGACATCCTTTTTCAAAGCTGTCACCAGCTCTTCGGCGTCCATCTTTTTCCCCTTGGCCTTTTCGTACTTTTCCCGCACATCCTTGAGGGTTTGCGTCTCCTCCACAATTTTGTAGGTCCATCGATGTTTTTCGTTCTCGTGACTTTTGCTGCTGCAATTGCACGGACAGACTTTGCAGTCGGCCTCACGAAATGTATTCACCACTTTTTCAGCCAGAAAACCAAAGACTCCGCCGGTCAGATTTTCCGAAGAAAACGCTGGGCACCAACCCATTAGCAAATTAGGATCGCATGGATAGTGGCAGGTCGTTTCGCAACTTGCGCAGTTCATGGCTGTCAGGCGCTCGACGGGCACCTTTAATTTTTTGGAGACTGGCACTCTGATCTCGAAATTCTGATTGGCGTCCACTTCCATTTTGTGCAATTCGATGAAGGATTCTTTAGTTCTCAACTCCTCCATTTTAGTCAAATGCTTCGGGATGGCGTCCTTGGTCCATCTGAGTTTCATTTCCAGTTGCTTCCTGTACTCCAAGACTTCGATGGTCATTTGCAGCGATTTAGTTCGCATGTCTGACAGCTCGTTGAAAAAGGACTTGAAATTCTTCATTCCGTTTTTCCATTCAATGGGTGAAGACTCGTCTTCTTCGTCTTGATTATTAACGTAAATGGCGCCGTTGTTGAATTTTTGATAGCACGGCAATCCTTTGGAGTCCGTCTGACAGGGAAGTTTGGCCTCTTTGATGGCATCCAAGACTAGCGGTCGTTTTCCGTCGGCAAAAGTGGCTAGGAAATGGACGTTTTCTTTGACGTCTTTGCCGAAAATGGACAGGACGGAATTGAAAATGTATTTTTGCGAAACGGTGAGACGGGCATCAGACGATTTCACGACGAAGCCAACTGCATCCAATTCCTTGATTCATACATAATTTATACATCGTTCGTTATTGAATTATTATGTATTTTTCTCACTGAACAACACAAAAATAGTAGAAAAGTGTACCTCGATGCCATTTTTATGTTTGAAGAGTTTTTCGATGGCCGATGTGATTTCCTTGTCTCGCGCTATTCCACCCGTGTCTCCAAATCCCGGTGTGTCTACAATAGTCAGCGAAAATGGAATGCGGAATCCATTTTGATGGTGTAGATCGTAGGCCGTGACTCCTTGCGTTTGGCTATTGGCTTGCGACCCTCCCCTGACATCTTCGTCGACGAGAATAAAGCGAAAAGGATCGTCCCATTCGACTCCCAGGACATAATTGACCATGGCGTTGATCCACGTCGTTTTTCCCGATCCAGTTTCCCCCGTCAGTAAAATAGTTTTGCTCGTGTTACACTCAAATGGGTTGGGTTTGCCTAAAGAGTATCGCTTGACTATGGCCGACGCCTCTGAGAAGTCGGCCGTGTTTTTATCTAAAGGTAATTTCCACAACTTCATATTGTTCTCGAGTCTGACATCGGTGCATTGATTTACGATGGAAACGGCAAGTCTCTCATTTGATCGGATAGACATTTTATGTTAACTAAAATAAAAAAAGAAACAAACAGAAACCAATCAAAATTTAAGAATGGCGTGTTCATTGATCGATTAATTCGATGAAAACACTTCGTTTTTTAGTTTCCCAATTGAAAATAATTTTAACGAAGGACCATTTAAATCTATGCAACGGCTAATTAAAGGTAATTCCGTTCAGGTGCATGAAATACGAATTCAAAATGAAAGCGTCACTTACAAGTGGGTTTGGTAGTAGACGTGCAAGAGCCAATTGCTATGGTTATATTTGACTTTGACAAAGAATTGCGACTGACTGTTAGTCCTTCAAATTCATGGGCTTTTTTAAATTTACAGCTCTTTCATCGCATCAGGTTTCATCCGCCCTTTTTTTACGCTACATCAGTTTAAACGGCAGACTTGTTATTTCCGTGGGGTTGTATAGGAAACGGGTTTTGCGGTGACATTCGTTCTCCAGTTATAGTTTTCAGTGGTCCGCTTTGATACTATACTTTGTGTGATTTCTTCATTGATGAAGGTAAAACAAAAACGGGATGCTGATGAGATTAAAAACGTGATTCATGACCACTGGAATTTGATTTTGTATTGAACTAGGCCGTGGGTTTTTTTAATTCTGTCATCATAACTCGTTAGTCACTGTTAAAACGGATACCACTTTTTCGTGGTATCCGTTTAAACGATCAATCAAAAGAAACCGGAACCCCCACCCCCTCCGGAAAGTGTTAGATTACAAATTACACTTTGCTTTTCCCGCCATTTTCCAATTTTTAATTTGTTTCCGTCTTCTCAATTTCTCGATGGCTTCCACCTGAATTGTCTTTGATTCGAATTTGCTAAATTGAAATTCAAATCGTTGCTTATCGATGGAGAAAACAGCTAATGAGTCTTAATTAGTGTCAATAACTAAAAATTGTATTCTTTTTTCAAAATCGACGATGCGCAAACGGATTTCATTTTGTATTCACAATAATAGCAACATACATTATGTGAATAACACATGTCTTTTACCCTGCTTGGGGCTTTAAAGGCAAGAAATCGATGTCATCAGTAGATTTCCAGTCACCTATGGGCAAGGATCAGTCCTTCAGCTGTTCTTTGACGAATCCGGTTGCATCTTCCATTATGTCACCGGCCATCTTGGCCAACGGCAATAGTTCCTGCAAACTTTTGATTCTCTCCGCCGATCCTTCTTGACCAGTCTTTTTCTCGTTATCGATCATCATCCGGATGTATTCCGGAGTCGTGAGCGGATTGCCGTGCAGCGCATTATTTTTGAGTTCATTGTGCAAGACTTTGATGTCGTCGATGGTTTTGATAATTTCCTTTTTCAGGATGTCGACGTCGTTTCTCAGAGCTGTCACCAGCTCTTCGGCGTCCATTTTCTTTCCTTTGGCCTTTTCGTAATTGTTGCGCATATCCTCCACGGTATGAGTCTCCTCCACGTCTTTGCAGATCCAGCGGAATTGTCCTTTTTCGTGCTTTGAGCTCACGCACTTGCAGATTTTGCATTGCGGGTCGGTGGCCGCATTGACCGCATGTTGAATGCCGAGTGCCAGCAAACCAAGAAATGGAATGGCGGCAAATGCTCCCGTAATTTCGCAGAAGGCTTCGACGTGAGCTATGGCTGTGTTGGGATTGCAATCGTCTTGGCAAGTCCTCTCGCAACTGTTGCAGCTCAGCGCGGTGGAATTGATGGGATCTTGTATCTTCTTGGCGACTTTCACTTTAATCTCAAAGTTTTGATTGGCGTCGATTGCCACGTTGTGCATCCTGACGATTTCTTCTTTCTTCCGCAACTCCTCCATTTGTGTCAAATGCTGCGGGATGCCGTCCTGCATCCATTTGAGTTTCATTTCCAATTGACGTCTATTTGCCAAGACTTCTTTGGTCAGTTGCAGCGATGTAATCGACATTTCTGACAGACCGACGAAAAACGACTTGAAATTTGTCATTCCGTTCTTCCATTCAATGGGTGACATGCTGTCATCTTCATCTTGGTTGTTGGTGTAAATGGCGCCGTTGTTGAATTTTTGGTGGCAAGGCAGCCCCTTCGAGTCCATCCGACAGGGAAGCTCGGCTTCTTTAATGGCCTCCAAGACTGGCGGTTTTCTTCCATCGGAAAAGGTGACGAGGAATCGGATATTTTCTTTAACGTCCTTGCCGAAAATTCCCAAAACCGAATTGAAAATGTATTTTTGAGAAGTTGTTAGACGGACGAGTGCGGATTGGACCACGAAGCCAACTGCATCCAATTCCTAGGTTAATAAATATTTTTATAAGCTAGATTTTTATTCACACTGAAGAATAGGGTTAATAATAATTTATACCACAATTCCGTTTTCTTCTCTGAAGAGTTCCTCGATGGCCGTAGTGATTTCCTTGTCTTGCGCAATTCCGCCGGTGTCGCCAAACCCCGGTGTGTCTACAATAGTCAGCGAAAATGGAATGCGGAATCCATTTTGGTAGTGGAGGTCGTAGGCTGTGACTTCTTGAGTCTGGCTGTTGGCTTGTGAGCCTCCTCTGAGATTTTCGTCAACGAGAATAAAGCGGAATGGATCGTCCCATTCAACACCCATGACGTAATTGACCATGGCGTTGATCCACGTCGTTTTTCCCGATCCCGTGGCTCCCATCACCAAAATTGTTTTGCTCGTTTTACATTTCAATTGGTTGGGTTTCCCAAAAGAGTATCGCTTGACTATGGCGGATGCCTCCGAAAAGTTGGAGGTATTTTCCAATGGTAATGTGCACAACTTCATCTGATTCTCGTGTCTGAAATCGGTGCATTGCTGTGCGATGGAAATGGCAAGTCCATTATTTGTTTGGTGGTCATCCATTTCTATCAAACTAAAATCAAGAAAGGAAAACAGGAAAATAAATGTTAAGTCAGGAATGGTTAATCTTAGAATTAATTCTTCGTTGGTTAATTTTGTGACAATCAATTCTCAATGTTGAGATATCGTACACAAAATGTGAATGCCAAATTAAAGTTTAACTTACTAAAGGAATTTCAGCTTTGGTACTTTTTTAAGTGTTGATTGCCACGGTTATTTCTGACTGTGTCAAAGACTTGCGACTGACTATCAGTCCGTCAAATTCAAGGGCTTTTAAAAAAATACAATGTCTTTCATGGTAACAGGTTTCATCCGCCCTTTTTCCACGCTGTCGTTGAAGCGTTGGATTTTCCGTTATTTTCATTGGGGTGGGAAGCTGTTGTCGAGGGTTAGGAAGCGGGGTTTGCGGTGACGTTATAGTTCTCCGGTTATATAGTTCAGTGTATCGCTTACACTACGTTTATCAGTTCGTTATTGATGAACATGAGAAAGGGGATGTCGGCACTAAAAAAAGATTCACAACCATGAAATTTGATTTGTTGTGAAATAGTCCATGGGTTTTTTCCTTTCTGGCCGCCACATAACCTGTTCGTCATTGTTAAAACGGATACCGCTTTTTCGTGGTATCCGTTAATACAGATCGATCCATACTAATGGCAGCAGAGAAAAGTTATTTTAATCCAGTTTTGTAATAATTTAGAATATGGTCAAATATAGTTTTTAAAAAACTTTATTATATTATTTATATTATTCCATGTTTTTTTATGTCTCAAATCTCAAAGATGTACTAGATTAGTTCACTTTTATACGTCATATGCTGTTTCGATTTTTTTTAATAACGCTAAAATCACAAATAGCCCTTCGTTCGGGTACTTGCTAACGGAGGTAGCGGACTATGTGAATAAATTATTTGATCCATTAAAGCAACGCTAGATGTCACATGCAGAGATTCTGTATTATGATTTTATCGCCGCTTGTGTTGGTGATGGCGGGTAGCCGGGTAGTGACGTGACAGCGATTCTGATGACAATTCTCATTCTCAGTGTTTTGGTAATAAGTTAAACATTTAACTATTCAATTGATGAATAGGTAACACACTTTTGGATTCTTAATTCATTCTGGACTAAATATTTTTAGACAAGTTTTTGTGTGACCTGCCGGTGCTTGTGATGATAAGGATGAAATGGTCCTATCCAAGAGCTCTGTGTCTTCCAAAACTGAGGAAATTCTATTTGCTAGTTAGTTATTTTGAGAGAATTCTCATTTTCCCAAATGTGAGTACAATATGGTGCATGCATTTTGAACACATTTACCCCTCTGCACTCATTTCAGATGGTTTGCATTAATTTCATATTAGATGGGAAGTTTCGAAACACTGGATTGATTTAGTCAGTTTCAGTAACTTCATTGTTTTTATAGTTTCTTTAAACAAAACCAGGAAATAGTTTTTTCTCCTCTGAAGTAAGCTGTCATTTTTTATTACCTACAGAAGTTTTTAGCGTCACTACACACATGACATATCTGTAAATTATTCTTAAGTTTTATATACATTGTGAGTAATGGTGAATGTCCTTCACAGAAAATTTAAATTTCTTGTATTTAATGTTGATGTGATGCTATAATTTTATTTGACTTTATTTCAGGTTTCCATATTGCCGTGACGACCTGTGGACAAGAAATTGCTGCCACTCAAGTGGTTGTCATGGACATCACTTGTGTTGTAATTTAGGACGATCTATGATTGATTAGAGGTATTGTTTTCACTACAATTCAGTTAGAATAAGAGGATTTATTTCAGTGTCAATAATTTTCAGTCAGGTTTGCCCCTCGCCGGATTTAAATCAGGTTTACTTCTCTGCACTGTGCCATAAAAAGAAAATGCTACTGTTACGTAAATATTAATCATAGCCTACTTCAACACGGCCACTTCTCGTTATCTTTCTTGGGTCAGCCAGGTTCGGTTAGATTTTTTGAAAAAAATGTTTGTGTAGCATAGCCGATCTGGATTTGATGGACTTACTGAGATGAATTGGCCGCGATTGAAGTAGTCTATGATGTAGACAAGTGCATACTCTGGGCTCCCTTCTTTTCTATGGCACCGTTTCCTTAATTAACAACTAACCAACGCCCGCCGGTCGCTGTAATAACCAGGAGGAGGGGAAGGCTTTAGTCGAACGAGGAATTGGAAGGCTCACTGAGGAAAACTTTTGGAGGGTCGTGAGTGTAACCAGGAAGCCAATGACTAATCCCTCTCTACCAAAATATGCCTCGCTCTCTTCTCTCTTCTTCCATGTCCAGGTAATCTCCCTGGGCACAGTCTATCAAGGCAGAGTCTCCCCCTGTCTTGATTTGCTGGATTTTTCAAGTGCGAAGTAGATTGCAATTCATATAAACAGAACTAAACAGATAATGGTGATTTGAAAAATAAAAACCATGAAATTAAGTAAAAAAAAGTAGGATTGGTATTAATACGTGAATTTACAATCACATAACATATAATTTTATAAATTTTTATAAATACATGTTATGTTTTAAGTCATCAAAATTGTTTAACTTATTTTTCACCCAAATGATTATCGTGTCTACTACATTAAACAAATGTTCATAATTTTATTCTATGACCACTTGTCCAGCAAATATTGATAGTTTCACTCCTAAAACATGTAGAATCAAATTATCTGAGAGACATGGCAGATAAATATAACTGCACACATATAGTTTTACAAACAATACATTAAAATTGACACCAAGTACAGCAGCAGCTTTCAGCTTAACAATCACCATTTCCTCATTGGGCAGTATCTCCTTAACAGGTTAAACATCAAATGGCCATCAAATCCTACAGGGAAAAAGACAGGTTTAGCTTTATAGGACAAGAATGAATAGATCACAGGTATAAACACATGTTCAAAGCAGATGAAGAAAGTAGCCATATGTCTTACTGTTCAATGAATGTTAAAATATCATTAACTTTGCTGTTATACTTCTCTGCATAGGCTTATACCTAGAGGTAGCAGAGTAGACAATATTTTGTCAGCAAGGGATTTATTTCTTTCAGCCCAAGTATTCAGAAGAAAGATTAAGTGATGATTGGGATATTGTTTTTCCTCTCCAAATATTTTGGATCCAGATCCAGAATCATCAATCAACTACTTCTGCACCAAATTTTCTTGCAAGTTAATTATCTCCTTCCCTTTTTTGGTGAAGTATCCTATTTGAAAATTACACATAAACAGTTAACCAATGACTAGCTAAAAACCGAAATGGTACCTACAACCTACACCTACCTCTATCCAAACAAGGTGTTGAAGTCAAGTGAAAGTGAAAACGGAAGAGACAACTTCCTGCCAACCAATTTAATTATATGCCCAGGAGTGAGAATTAAATGAGCAGGAACAGGCTTTTAATGTCAGACAGGGTAGTGTGGAGAGGCTTTGTCATCTTCATGACCATTATTTGCTGTTGCCTGTACTAAGTTACAATGACTTTCTGAATTTCAATAACATTCTGAATAACTGGCAGGTTTACCTTATTTACTAACTGAGTATTTTTCCTTTCAGCAATTCACTGACCAAGTCCTGTTGCATGGGTGCTGAAACGACTAGCATCACTAAACAGAAGCCTTAGAGACAAGGCACATAAACGAATGCCACTGACTTTTCCTCATTGTAAAAGTCGGAGGGACGTCCATTATCACCTTGAGAATTTCATCTGTTGTGATGTGTGCGCTGCAGACTGCGGTGGTGGCTTCTTTGTGAAGATGAGATTACGTGAGTATCAGAAATATTTCTTATTGCCTTTGTTTGTTAGTTTTTTCAATCGAGTATTCGAGTGTAAGTGAGCTAGAGCAGACATTGTTTTCATGTTACTTTTAAAGTTTCTTCCTTCTGACGCTAGACGGCCTAGCCTTAGATCATTTTCCGTCCAACGCATCAGTTTAATTACGTTTACTTAACACTTCTGTTAAGAAATTTCTCGCTGCCAAGAAAATTTTTGGTGTTAGCAGTCAGTTTCTATTACAGCAACAAAGCTCACTTGTTAGATTTTTAATAATGTGTTTTTTTTTTCTACTTCTGGTTTTCTCATTTCAGTCAGTAGTTCAGTAAATATTCATTCGACGCACAAAATAACCACGTATTCGTGATCCTCGTCGAATTTGTGGTAAAGTTCATGTTTTTATTTGTACGTACGCGTACTTCCGGTTTTGAGAATTATCCTGAACAATAGTTCAGGAAAATTCTCGATTTTGGCCAAAAATTGGATTTCGTTTAAACTACCCCTAATTGACCCCAAATTTCACGGAGATCACGAATATTTGGTTTATTTTGACGGTAGCTCAATGGTTAAGGCGCAATCGCTTACTTCCGGTACACTTCCGGAAAATTTGCATAAAACTAGCAAGTGAGCTTTGTTCCCTGTAATACTCTCATGATTTCAAGCTAGATTTAATCAAATAAAATTGCGCTGTTCTAGCTCAAGTTGTGTCACAAAACTAATTACGTTCTTGGGACTTTTCCGAGTTTCAGAGGTGCCCAATAGATGGCGAGTGTCCTCGTTTTTCATGTAATGGCGGATTGTTGTGTTGTCGATGTTGTTGTCAAAAGTTCCTATTATTCCACGAAATTACCGATTAATTCATAAGTAAATTCAAGTTTATTTCTGTGCAATTTGTTTGATGTATTATTCCGTATGTGTATTGGATCACATTTAATATTTCTCATTATAACCTGTAGGATACTAGGATGTAACGCGAAAGGAAGCATCAGCCTTCGATCAACCCTTTCATAATTGACGTTCTGCTGAATGCATCATCCAGTTAATACAGGTAAAAACCAATGATAGCATTTTTTAAATACCTCTTCTCATATTTCGTTAATATTCAATTAGTCATCATAATTATTATCTGGAGTTTTTATTGATCTTGGTAGGTCACTAATCCCAGTGTGGACATGTATTGTTTTTTTCCGAACATGTTTTTCTACGAATGTTGCATTGACAGACAAGTATTATTCATCTTTCAGAAATTAAAAACTTTTATTTGATGTCATAAATTGTATTTTCTGTCCCAGGGAAAGCTATGGAAAACATTATGTAGGACATGAGTAATCTTAGAAATCACGTGAAAAGATGCAGGGCAGGGCACTTACCAACATAAGTTCAACACTGCTGCGGCTGCCTACAGTCACAGGCAGGAATATTGCTCTCTTTCTTCAGACAATTGTAAGTTATATTTTTGTGTCATAACCCCTGTAGTTTCTTTCAATATTTTAGATTTTATGTTTAAAAGTTAACCAAATTCTAAAATAACTAACTAAATAATTTGAATGTTCTGTCATAAAGCTATTGGAGTAATTTAGTCTTCATCCTCACTTGACTCATTTTGTCTTCTGGGTAGCTTAGGAAACCTGATTGGTGTTATCAAGGTAACTTAATTTGTCATGTCAGTGACTGTAAATGTTATTAATTTTGTTTTCTCCTTGATTTAGTCATTATGATAAAGACCGAAAGGATGCGGCCCACAGACTATGAACATCAGACGGGATCAGACTTCAACATCTCTACGAGCCACGACATAAACGTGCAGTGACATCCTACAAGTTCTACGCGGATCATCTTTTGTTATTGTTGGTATGAGTGTTTTGTTAGTTAACCCGTTGGCTGCCACGCCTGTGTTCTCCCCCATGTTAGCTCCTTAGCACGGGCCGAACTGTTTGGTCTCTTGGTCTTATGTGCCTTGGGATCGAACAGCTGCACCTGCCCAAGATTCGCCGAAAGGCCCTGTTAGGCAATGCACCATAGGGACTTCCCCCCTTGTCGATACGGTGAAGATTCTAGAGGTTGTGCATTCCATCTTCTCCTGTCACCGTGTCAGCCCGGACTTGTCAGCAATGGCAGGTCCCACCTTGGTCATAGATCCTTCAGACGTGGCACGTAGAAAGTAGAAAACAACCTACGGGTTGTATGGCGTGGCAGCCAACGGGTTAACTTAATTGTATGTATGTATGTATAATGTGTGATTGTAAAATGTGGTGGAATTGTGGGTGGAGGTGGGACAATAAAGCAGTTCTAATTTATTTTGTTATTCAATATTGTATTTGTATTTCCAATTGGTATTATAATAAATATTTCACTCTTAGCTGGAATTTCAGTTGCTTATATTTAGCGTAATTGTTGAGATGGCCCACAAGTTTAGAAGTCTTGATTTATAAAATGATTGATGTTCTTATTTACCATACTGAACCCAGTTTTAGTCAGTACTTGGTTTCAAAAATATATCTTGCACCAGTTAACACAAATATAAGCAGTCTATACCATTCAATTTTACTGGTACAAACTTGAATTCAAGAAAAAAATTAGTCAAGAAAAACCAACTGTCACACATTGCACCAGTACTAAAACAGGTGAATACAAATCTTCCTCCAAAATCCAAATCCACTCCATCTAGAAACAAAAAAAACTGTTAATGGTGTACTCCAATTTCTAGTAGTCTTCCATCATAACAGAGATTAAATAACTATACTTAGTAAAAAAACTGTTGATCTAAAAACAAAAACAGCACAGCTCAACAAATTTTACGAGGATGTTTACAACAAATCATAGACAGATAATAACAAGTCCCTATCATTAATCACTGTTGGTGCACATCCAAGCTACAAGTCTCTTCAAGTTTCTGATTTAAATTTTAGCAATATCAGTAGTGTTTAAGACATAAAAAGGAAAAATGCAAGTAGATCACAGCTATCTCGAGAATGAAGTTATTTTTGAAGGTCCTTAAAACAGTCCCCAAATAGTTTGTTCATGGAAATTTGCTATTAAAATACAGCAATCACATTGCGACAAATAGCAATTTGACTAATTCTTTGGGTTTAAGCCTAGGCCAGAAGGGAAAAAATTTGCGCCATCGTCAGTTATTACCTCGTGGAAAAAAAAAACGAAAAATCCTAAAATATGTTGAGAACGGCGACAGGCGACACGTCAATCACAATTTGAAACGTCGTCGCCATTTTGAAAGGCTCTACGGAGGGGAAGGGGCACCGTTGCGACATCATAAAAATTGCGACCAAAGGGCGAAAGGCGAATGCAAAATCGGTAAAATAACAAAATTTTAGCAGGTTATAAATGAAAATTTGGTCGAGGATATTCTACGAAAAAGAACAATTTGGGATTGAAACTGGATCTGTTCTTCGGAAATATCAGGCATCGCTCTTATCGCAGAATAAGTAGTTTTTTTTCTTCTAAAGTATTAACGGAATTATGAATTACTCGGTTGGATAAATCTATTGCATCTCCGACTAGCACGAAATCGTCTTCATCCGCACATCAGTTTACTATTTAACGCATTCTCCTTTTCAGTAGACGAGCAGCGTGGAAGAAATTGTTGCCTGGCAACGGGAAAGAGGAGCACTGGAGCACTGTTCGCCGGATCGGTATTTGCCAGCGGTTTCTTTTTTTTTTTCAAATGGACATTCTCAAATAATCCATCTTCCATGATGTTAGGGGGAAAATAAACTAGTGACACATTCCAGTTACCACAATGGTCGAGAGCCAGAGACGATAAAGAGTTCTCGATGGTTGTTATCGCCTCAGCAATCCGGCGCTCCTGGCTGTTGAGAGCGGTTTCCGCCGCCGTCACCCATTTTATTTAGCTGTAAGCTAACCACCAGAGACAAATACTCGCGCCACAATAGTCTGTTAGATGAATTATCAGGTCAAAAACTGCTGCATTCCTAATGAAGCCATTAACGTTTCGTTCGTTTACCTCAATCGCTGCTCTACGTCCGAGGGTGAACGAATGGGACTCGACTGTTGCCAACGGTTCAATGCGGTTGTGGTAGACTCGGCCATCACATCTGAGAAATAAGTCCAATAAGTAAAATTAATAATCAAATGAAAAATGTCCAACAGAGACTAATGTTACCAGTGTCTGTTTTGAAATTGTCTTCATCTTCTAGAAGGCAAAACGTTCGATACAGTTAACTATCGAAAATGTATTATCTAACAACAGTTTTATTAGATGTCCATTTTCACTGAATTTGGTTTCTTCTCTATCTCCCTCTTCTATTCTCTCTATTCTCCGGTTAGCCGCAACAAATTGATGATTACAGGAAGGCGGTTATTCTGCCCGTCGACGCGGCCATTTACGCATCCAGCCCAGCATCAGTGAACTGAAAAAGAAAAAAACAAACAATTCAGCGCATTTCAACCAACAATTTCGTATCGTCTGAATCGACCAATTGCGACGAGAAATTTGAACAAAAGATTTTAAAAAAAGAAGGCGCAAAATTATTCAAAGGCAAACGTTCAACACAGGAGGAAGGAGGCCTTTATGTTCTCCAGATTTAGAATTTTCATTTGTAAAACCAAGAGAAATGAATTAACGAAATACCGATAGGGCCGTAAGTGTCGCTTTTAATTTTCAGATTGGATAGCTTGATAAGCGACGATGCTGTCTAATAATAAGTCATGACTAATGTCAACATTTATATCTCCAACGTATACCCTAATCATGAGACTGCTGTTGAGAACTGGTCATCTACTGAGATATCTGAAAAATCAGTGGTGTCGCCTTGCTAATAAAGAATATATGAAATGATGTCTTCCACACTCTTTTGCAGCAGTGCAGCATCTAGGCGGCGTATTGGCAAAAATTGCGGTCAGTTGAGTCCATCACTTTTGTTCACAACTCACAATGATGGCGAAACGTCATTGACCTAATAAAAATTCAAATCTGCGTATCCATTGACGACCAAAACTTGAAAGCGCACTGTTGTTTGTTGTATTGCCATGTTCGGAAGATTTCCCTTGTTTCGGAGCTTCCTTTATAAAATGTAAAATAGCATTTGGCGATTTTAAGGGAAGTGGCGGTAGGGGGAATAGGATTCCCCGCCAAACTGATTCTTAGTGAAAGTTGTTTTCCTTAAGGCGAATGCGTCATGTATCTAAAAACGGAAAGCCCCTTACAGTCCCTTTTCCCCCCACAAAAGCGGAACAGCCACTGAATTACTACAAGGAGAACTGACGTCACTGATAAACCCACTTCTTACAACTTCGTCAGATTTTTTCTCTTTTAATGAATGGAATGAAATTGACTAGTTGGAAGGACTAAATAGGTTTCGTGCCAAACGGGGAAAATATGGGAGTGGACTACATCAAACAAGTACATCTTTCTTAGAACATTTTGATCGGTTCAAATTAAACATTAGTCATTTCAAGTAGTTCGAAACATTCGAACATCGAAACATTTTTAAATTTGGTTGAGAAACTTTAAAAAAAAGTGTAAAAAGCAATGGACAATAAACCTGAATGGAGATACAGCAGCTAGATTCTTTGCCACAATATGCGAATTTTATGAGTTACGAACTTCTGATTGTTGTTTTCCCGATAGCTTACGAAATGGGGAATTTTTTCCCAGGACTCTAATGTCAACCATGACGAAACCTTATTTAGTCCTCCCTCCTCCTCGATCTGTGACGTGATCTTGAACTCGATGGGAATTGGGAAGTACACACTATTCTGACTTGGCAACCGGTGGGAAAATGGGCACAGCTTAAGGCGTCGCGGTTAAAACCTGTTTCGACGAAAAACTAGTATAAAAGCAATGGGATTGAATGGACTAACAGTCAGTCGCAAATCTGCCTTCGACGCAATCAGTTAAACTTTGGCCCTCGCCTCTTGCTGGTTAACTACCAACTCCGCTTTGTTAGTCGCACTTTAGTTTTGCATTATCGTACATATCGCACATCGCTGAAAATGACCGAAGGATTTTTGAAAAACCGACACCAATTGGAAATGAAACTCAAGTGGATGCAGGACGTCATCCCACAACATTTGACTCAAATGGAGGAGCTGCTAAAGAAAGAAGCTTTCATCGAGTTGCACAAAATGGAAGTGGACGCCAATCAAAACTTTGAGATAAAAGTGAAAGTCGCCAAGTACGTACAAGATCCCGTCCCTTCAACCGCGCTGAGCTGCAAAAATTGCGAGAGGACTTGCCAGGACCACTGCCATCCCAGTACTGAAATAGCACACTGTGAAGCATTCTACGAAATTACAGAGGGACCAGCTGCAATCTTCAATTGGCTTGCGCTTGCTGTTCAACATGCGGCCAATGAAGCAAATGACCCGGTATGTAAAATTTGCAACTGTTTAAGCACAGAGCACGAAAAAGGACAATTCCGCTGGAACGGCAGAAACGTGGAGGAGACGCACACGCTGGAGGAGATGCGGGAAAAATACGAAAAGGCCAAGGGAGAGAAGATGGACGCCGAAGAGCTGGTGACAGCTCTGAGAAACGATCTCGACCTCCTGAAAAAGGACATTGTTAAAAGCATTGACATGATCAAGGAATTAAACAACTGTCTCAAGCAGGATGCCGGCAATCCGCTCACGACTCCGGAATACATCCGGATGATGATCGAAAACGAGAAGAGAGAATGTCAAAAAGGATCGGCTGAAAGAATCAAGACTTTGGAGGAACTGTTACCGCTGGCCAAAGATGACCTATGACATAATGGAAGATTGAGACAGATTTCTGAAGATGCATATACAAGTCTAATTCTTGCAAAATGTGTTGGAAGGTGCAAATTAAGCATACTCTACACGCAACTAGTAATTATAATAGTATGAAAGGCATGTGGTAATATTGTGTACATGTTAAACCTCTAAATTACTGAATAAAATAATAAAATCACTCTTTTTTTCTAATTCGCCATGGAAATTTTAACTACAAGTGAAATGTATCCTTAAATACGGTCCGACAATTTTTTTTTGGTAATCTCGATCGATCGACGAGTGGGACAAGCCAAATAATATTTTAATTTTTGATGGGGCCCAGAGGAACAGGAGAGACGACCATGATTAATGTCCAATATTTTTTTAAATAGATTTAGGGGAACGAAGTTAAGTGGTCGACAACAGAAGTTAGCTACCTTGGTACTTTTTCACTTTCGACTCAACGATGAATTCAAAAAGAAAACGAAAAATACGCAACTTACTTGTTGTGTGGAACTGTTAAGAGGGTAAAGTGCTGAAATCTCGTCCGTTAAAGGAGGACGGAAGGAGTCAGATCAACCGGCTGATTCCGTTTTCGGTTGCGTCGTTCCGTTCAAGGCCTTCAAGGGTCCTGATCCATCTCTTATTCCTCGGCGACATGTAAGGGGCTTATTTTAAATCGAGCCCATCGATCTCAATTTCGTCTTCCATCCGGCGGATGCTGCTTCTCCTTCAACTGAAATGAACATTTAATAAATATGCAATCAAATTTAACTGAAAGGGCATTTTGGCGATAAACAACGCCCTCACTGGATCTCTCGGCGAGTCATACTCTGTCAAAATTTTAGTTCTTCAACGCTGGACACCAATGCTGTTCCACAGCTGGCTACTTGATGGGCGACTACCGAATGTCTCTCAGCTGTCAAGGCCGAGTCAAACATTTTGGATGGACGTTTTCTTGATTTTATGATTGCACTGATGGTAAAAGCTAGTAAAAGAGTCGAGCAGAAAGATTATTAGAAATGAAGGAATTTCGAGGATAGGACAAAATAAATAAATAAAATTAGATAAAATAACCTGTAGAAAAGACATACGAAGGACATACACGATCCACTTCATTGGTAAGACACGTCCACCACCACTTCTGACTGCAAATCTTTGCTTTCCAATATTCACAACATCCTAAGAAACAACACAAAAATTCAAAAATACACTTTATTAGGTACTCCTCAATTGGTTATGAGTGCAGAGTTGGATTTTTACGCCACACTTAATTTAAGTAAATGATGTACTTCACGTTGGAAAGCCGACACAGACCAGATCTGGAATCTGGATTATCCGTAAATTAGAATCTTCTAGGATGTAGCCACCAAATGCCAGATTATCTCACATTGCAATTGCCACAGAGTCTGCACCTGCTAGACTAATAAGAAAAATTAGAAACACGTATAACTATCAGGTACTACAGGTAATCATCAAGTGTGACCTACAAATCTAATATTCACCAAAACGCAGGGAAAGTCAAATTTCAAGCAACTCCATTTACGTTTGGTCATGGAGCAGTCTCAAACCAAGTTTCTCCTGTCAGTCACAACTGTAGAAAGCAAACAATCACAAAACAATTAATTGATGTACAAATGAATGAGAATATAAACATTCAAGGAAATCAAAAGGATACTACACTGTGTTTTAAAACTTCTGTTACCAGCAGATTGCCTGTGTGTTGTCTACCCATTTCTATCAGAATTGACTACCAAAACTAAGGAATCTTTCTTTTGTCTAAATTAAATATATACAAAAAAAAATGAAACATGCCAATATCCAAAATACGTATACTATAAATCTGAAATTTTTACTTCTCTTAGTACCACCATCGAGTTAGTTTTGTCATCGTCAAAGTAGCGGGAAAGTGAACGAGGTGTCGATGAAACAAACTTTCGTGCTATTCAACGCACGTGAATAACATACAACTGGATGGCTGAGTTTCTTCCAGGAAACGCCTCTAATTGTCCAACACAAAACTTGTGGAAGCAAATGTGATCGAACGAAAGTAAGATTCTATTTCACAAAGACGAGAAAAATAGATCACCTTCTGACCTGAAAATCAGCGACAAACTAAATTCGACCGCCAGCGGTAGCTAGCCCCACTTCCCTCCAGGCGGCGCCAACAGCCGAATCCGCTAAAGAATGGAGGAAGGGTTCGTAAAGTGGCGGCCATCATGAAATTCCCTACCTCTCATCCCTTACTGCACGTGTCGCGCCATAAACAAAAGAGGGACGGTCCTGCAGGTTAGCGACAATTTCTCAGTTTTCGTCGTTGAATGAATGACGGCCAATCATGAAATTAATAGTGTACATCTCACCTGCTGACATTATAAGTTTCTGAAATTAATGAATCCAAGTAAAAATTTAACAAGCGATCCGCCACTCAAAGACACCGTTTTGGGGGTTTTTGATTTAGCGGAAATCGTCGCTGGGGGTTCTAAAAATAAACAAATAGATGGGTTTTGTACAAAATTGTTCGCTAAGTCGATTACTAAAAACCGCAATCGCCTAGCTTTTGTAGTTTGGGAGATATTTAAAAAAAAATGAGAGGGGGTAGCCGAAATTTGGACTTTTTTTTTCGTTTTTTGTGCAGCAGTTTTCTCGTCAACTGCTGCACCTAAAAATGATCCAATTGATTTAAATTGATGGGATAGCCCGTCTCTTCAAACCATTTTAATGTTTTTTAAATATTCGGCTTAGAAGCCGATATATTAATGATTGAAATTTAAAAAAAAATTTCCAAAAATTTCTTCGTTTTTTGGCCATGCCGGCCTTCATCCCGTAAGCCACCTAGCGCTCGCGAAAGCAAAATTTCCCCCTCTTTGCCTTTAATGTCTGTTGGGGTGGTCTCCCTCATAACTTCAGCCTAGACCTATCGAGAGGGGGTGGTCACCCCAACAGACACTAAAGGCAAAGAGGGGGAAATTTTGCTTACGCTTTTCATGTCGCATGGAGATATAACAACCCGATGGCCAATGGTGGTAAAACTGGAGTTGATCAACGAACAAGGAGAGAAGGTGCAGCGACAGATGCGAGTCATTGAGCGGAGGGTGCAACACCAGAGCCATCTGGATTAACGCCATCCTCGACCTCATTGCCTTCTTTGCCAGTCCCCTCGCACAGTTGCAAATTTCTATTCTCTTAAAAAGAAATTTTAAAATGGAAGGGATAACGGTGGAAAGCAAGACATTGGATCCGAAGTTCTGGAGCAGCTGCTACACTTCATATACACTGGAAAACTTACCACCACCACAATGGAATCGATGGGTGCCGAACTATACATTGCTGCTGACAAATTCGGGATAATGGAGATGAAATCCGAGAGCGAGACTTATATGCTACGTCACCTGTCGCCCCATAATTGTGTCGTCCTGGTTCTTCATGGTTACGCATCTAATCTGGAGACTCAAACTGAGCTAATTGTAAAAGCCGTAAAGTTTTTTCGTCGTTTCCTTAACCTAATTATGTCTACCGAAGAATGGAATGCATTGGGAAAAACAGATCCTGCTTGGTTGTTAGAAATTACAAAAAAAGTGTTCGACTTTAAATGTTGATATGTCAAAATATTATGTCTGAAGGAAATTATGGATGGAATAAAAGTTTATGAAGCAAAATCAAACCGTAAAAAAAAAAATTCTAATAATTATCTTTAAGTGTTTCAAATAGAATTTAAATTTTAAAATTGTTCAACGTTAATTCAACGTGAAACAAATTTTTTCAATAAGAATCAGTACTGAGTCGTTTTGAAACTGAAATCATTTAATCAAAATCACATCAAGTTTTAAAACGACATCAAGCAATAAATATAATTTATCTGGTACATCTTCTTACTCTTTATCTCTATAATCTTGTATAGTCTTCCTTAGGAGCCCAAACAACACAAAATGTAATGAACAATTTTCCAATGCTATCTAGACAAATGAAGTTATATCCTTGAAGGGAGAATCGCACCAACACTTTCGCCTTCCAAGAAACGGGGAGACCATTCTCAGTTAATGACCTTCCATCACAAAACGAAGATGACTGACGCCCCGGTTCGCAGTCTGCTATTAACGTATTGGCGATCTATCATCTTATTCGCCCTCATCTCATTGCACAAGCAGCACATACGACACTAGTAGAGGAACCATCATCAAACAGTAATTGGTTGCGCAATCTATTTGAAGACGTTAAATTCCATTTTTTAATTAAAATTTCCGTTTATTCGCTTGCTAACATCATATCAAACGTCATATCAAACGTCTACCTCAACGACTGCTAATATAGCATACTTTCACGTCATGTTCAAGTTCAAGTAGGGGAATTCATTACAGCATTTCACGCCTCATTGTTTAGGTGAAAATGTGAGAGCATAAACACACGACAGTTAGAGCGTGTACTTTTTTCTGTTCAAAAAACTTAATCAGGAATTGGAAAATGAGATTATTAGATGACCAGCATGACCTAGTCCGACCTAGTCAGCCAATCTTTCTGATCTCCAGAGCTCGGGATTCACGGTTCTCTCACTAGCTGGCGTCGTAACGGCAGTTTCTCATTAAGATCGTGAAATCCAAAATGGCCACAGCCGCACCCTGTTGACTTTGCGGATGAAGCAGCAACAGAGGAAGCGAAGCTACATTCAGAAACTTCTAGCAACTGCTCAAGAGTGTATGCGACAACCTTGGCTGACAAATCATTTTTGTGCAAGTAAATACTAAAGAGTTTGTTTGACCCACAGTGAATATGTGATATTAGTTTCATTTTTCTTTGCAGCCAGTTTGAGAAACGGCCTGGAGCTAGACACAATAAATTGGTTGGAGGAGTTGCAGTTTTGGTTGAAGAAGGAAATTGGAGAGTTTCTCATATTCGATTACCAGTAAGAATCGTCAATTCAGTCTATATAATAGGTCTCGATCTGGTTTCTGTCATGTAAACAGGCTTGTCTAGCGATTACGAAATTGACGCGTATGCATTTTGTGACTGAGAAAGGAAATCAAGGAATCGAATTACGTGCAGTCAACGGAGCTTCCCCAAACCACACTAAGAGCTGAGGAAGCAACACGCATAGATACCATACCGTAGGTCGCCATTGTTCTTCAGTTTGTTTCAGTGTAAATATAGTGGTCCACTCCCGCCATGTTTTGGTTTCTAGTCGCGTCAGAGGCAATAAAGGGCACACGTACTGTATCTAATAACGCTCTAACTGGCCAAGCCGTAAAAAAAAACGAGTGGCAATAAATAATAGAGAAAAAAAAGGAAATGGAAGCGTTTCAGAGGGTACGCTAGTGGGAGTTGGTAGACCGACAAACACACCACTTCAAAACAACTATTTTTAAATCCTTTTATCTTTTACCCTACTAAGACATGGACGTCCATGGTATATCCATGGGATGTAAATTTTGGGATCTGGTACATCCCATTTTACATACAATGGATGTACGGGGAACATCCTAATTACCTTCCCCTCGACGTACTGTGGGGTATATCCAAAGTACGTCCAAAATTGTCTGTAGTTAGGATCATCATTCCAATTGACATAAATAATTTAGGGTTAACACCATCTATATTTCTTTCTATACTTTTCTCTCCTCTTTCCCATTTAGAATTCATTTTACTTGGAAAGAAGCTATGACTATTTCGGGAATCGAACCCGAACCGTCTAAGTGGAACGCTAGTGCTATACAGCTACGCCACATTAGATATAAAAATTCTAGCATAGTTTTATTAACGGAGTTTGTTACTTAATCGACTGTTTAGAAAGGGCATAGCATAACACACATTAGTAAGGTTTTATCTTAACGTACATATAAAAGTTCTTCTTCTACTTTTAAAGGGTGATTTACGCCTTTACAGTTGGATTTTTATATTAGATATTAGGGGACCATTTTAAAATATATATTTATTTAAACTAATAACTGTCATACACATTAACAGTCGTAGCACATTTTTTTTATTTACGTAAGGAAGTCCGTAGCGTGTTTACTAATAAGTAAACTGAGGAATAAGTAAATTATAATAATAAAATAAGTTTATTTTTTCATTTATCATGTTTATTTAAGAAAGTTAAGTTCTTAACGGATAAATTATGCTGCTGGTAAAAGAAGAAAAGTAAAAAGATGTATATTTAATCGAAGATACGTTAAGGTGCGTCTACACTAGCAGTTTTTACAGACATAAAGACACCGAATTACGACCGTAAATTGTCTGTAAAACGGCTAGTGTAGACGCAGCATTAGATAGATATTAATACACAAGCTTTCATCTTTTTTGGATGAGAACTGTACGTACACCAAACATACTTCCGGTACATTCAGTGAATGTACTTGATGGTATGTCCATTGTACATGTTTTTCATATACTGTTGGGATCAAAGAATTTCTTAATTTTTTATCCATTTATGTACATACTGGTAGCGTACCCTGAACATCCACATGGGATGAGGGACGCCAACATCCCGTTGTACATACCTGGGATATCGCTTGGATGGCGCGTCTTAGTAGGGTATTCGAATCGAGGAACTGAACGATAAAAAAAAGGCGACAACAAAGTGGAGAGCAAAAGCACTTTAGGGACATTCTAAGTTTTTTTTGTTTAACTTAAAAACGAAAAATTACGCAGATACGGTAGAATTGATCTGAGAGAAAAGGATCGTCGATTTGAATTTTTATGGCGTTTTAATAAATGTTAGATAAGAGCAAATATGCCTTCGCATGTGTCGCGTTTTATTGGAACGGATGTTTGGTTGAATGTTCTGACCAGAAATTGAGATAAAAATTTGTTTGGGTTTTCTAGAGTTGAAAAACAGATTGCCACTATAGCATTCAAGTGAGTCACGACACACCCAGCGGCAGCTGCTGCGTCTGGCTGCAGTGTGGTTCGAAAACTAAAGAAGAAAGGAAACTGTACAACGTAGCTCTCCTCAGAGTCACGAATTTCACGCCTAGATCTGATTCAATCCGATCAAATTCAAGTTATTTCAAAAAGGAAAATAACCGACTCTTGTTAAAAATTGTTCGTCATTATTTCATTGCAGTAATTAGACAGGTTTGTGAAAGAATTTTGAAAATTTCATTTCAGATGGCATAAACAAATGGACATTGTCGGAGGTACCAAATTCATTCCACTTTTGTTTCTCTTTACCATAACTGAATTTGTTAGTTCAGATACACTTTTATCGCATAACATATCAGTGATAATAAAGGTCAAGTGAAAACCGCACCAAAAGGTGTCAAAAGTGACCAGACGTGTTTACTAACGTCAGCCATAAATCTCATTTGAGTCGCAACAACCATAGCAAGATTATTTTAAAACGGTCGGTTTTCAATTTCTAATTTTTCTTCAAGATTTCTTGTAACGACTTTTAACTTTTACAGTTTAACAGAGGAGGAAAAAAAAATCAATAATGTCTAAAAGTCAAGGGAAAACTGCCAAACAAAAAAATGCGACTTCGGCTGAAGCTGCGAATGAAGAAGCTGAACCAAAATCGAAGAAACCATGCAACCAAGGGCCCAGCAACAGTTGTGCAGAGGAAACGCCTGAGCCTGAATCGCAATCGGGAACTGGCCTAAAAAACTCACTACACGGCAACATCTTTCAATCGAAGTTGTTGATGCTCTTTTTAATTAGAGGGATCCGACTGAACTTCGAATTGACCACCGAAAGAGAGGGTGGCAAATTTGACGACCTTGTTTTCTTGTATCAAGATGCTCCTCAAAGTGAGTATCGCTATCGATACTTGCAAGCCAAACACAGGCAGAGCGATGACAAAAAGATTACAGAAGATGATCTTTTCAACGAAACAAACGGCGACTTTAGTTTGCAGAAATATTTCCGTTCGTACCGCAACGAAATTGCAAATCGTGGAAGGAACGTCCAAGATTGCATCATTTGCACAAATGTTGGTTTCGACCAACTTGTACTGGAATCGAATGACTTCAACTTGACGCTGATCGACTCCAACGATGAAATATTGGCATTTGAACCAGAACCACATGTCGGTGTGCCAGCTCGTTACAAGTTTCAACAAACGGAAAAACTAGTTGAATTATTCCGCGCAAGTTCGGAGCTCCACCAACTTGCAAAGAAGTTACTTGAGTACGCAAACACATCACCAAAGAAAATGACATTGAAAGTGGAAATTTTCAAGATTTATCACGTTGTTCTGAGAAAGGAAAATGTTATCGATAAAAATAAATTTCATCGGCATTTCATTGAACAGAATAATCTATCGCAAAACATATCGGAATTTCGGGACATATTTTTCAAGTTGTGGAGTAAAGATAATAAAAATGCAGGTCATAGTCAATTTGCCAATTTCTTAAAAACCTCAACTTTTAATTGCAGCAAAAATTTCGGAATCAGCAACGAAGTATCGAATAAGACGCTTGACGATAAGGTAGCTGATGAAGAAATCACTGAATTTTTGGACAAGCTGGTCTTTGCCGTCAACATGCCAAACGAAGTCCGCCTAGGCAATATCCTCACTAAAGAGGTGGGTCAACACTTTAATGTGCGCGGATGCGATTTCCAGTCAAGTTTCATACTGGAGAAGTTGTTGGACTGGTTCAAAAAGAAAAAAAGCAATCCCATCCTCAAGGAAGCAAAGGATAAAACGACCACTGGAGGACGCAATTTGTTTGAAGAAACCCGACAGAAAATGGTGGCACTTCGAGCCACTGCCTTCTCAATCGATTTTCGTGCCAATTATTTACCCTTATTTTTCCGTGAATCTTTCCAATACCACGAAGAAACGATCACCCAAAAAGCCGAGGAACTTGAAGTATTTCTGAACTCACCGGAAGAAAACAAAACTTTGCAAATCAGCACGAAATCTCTGAGATGCACGACAGTCAAAATCCTTTCGGCGCTGGACACGCTGCCAAGATTCAAGGATTCAGACGACGGATACTTGCTGATCGAATCAGAGCATCTGATGGAGCGCAACAAACACATGAAAGAGTGGGTCCAGGGTGCGATGAACGAAGATAAATCACACCAAGTCCTTGTCGTCATCGGAGAAATTCCCGTGCAAGTCGGTAGCTACGAGAAAGAATTGATGCCGAAAGACACACAACTCCGGAAAAAGATGATTTTCATATGCAGCGAAGACATTGGCGAAACCAACGACTTTGAGCGGGACGAATTTGGTTGTGAGCTGCTGAGCGAAAAAACGATAAGCAACATTTTGTCGACGGTAGTCACATTCCAAGGAAGTGATGTCACCATAGACAGCTTGGTGGGGGAGAAAAACGGACTGAACGAGATGATGGACTCGTCATTGATCGAGGAGATTTTATTCCATCAAAGAAAAGTGATTATACCCGCGTTCGACGCAAACGAGTTTGAAAAGTCTCTCTGGATCGATAGATTCCTGCTACCACCTCAGATTTCTTTTGATGAAAATACCCTGAACCAACTTAGCAAGGAGCTCAAAAATCTACCGGGAGCACTGAACGAGAAATTTCATTTTCATTCGGAGATAAACCACATCGAGTGGTTGATGGAAAATGAAGACGAAAAATGTGAGATATTGGAAAAAGTGCAAGATTTTTTAAAGAAAAACGAGTCTAACAAGATTTCTGGTCACAAGGCCCTCATCATCCCACCTATACCCGAGGAAAAATTGAAAGACCAGTCAACTGCCATCATAACCGGAGTAGCAGGATCTGGTAAATCCACCATTTTGTCGCGTCACTACGAACACGTAAAAAAGAATAACTCCAACGTATGGGTGATCAAAATCAACTTAATCAATCATTCAAAATATTTGTCTGAACTGAAAATTCCGGCTAGCGGATCCGAAGAAGCGTCCACCAGCACTGCCATAGACATCCTGATCAATTTCCCAGGTGTCACTTCTCAGAGCGAGTTCGCACGTTCACTGCTGAAGAATCGACTGAAACATTCTGGTGGAGTCGTCCTCATGTTGGACGGTTTCGACGAGATAAACTTCGAATGCCAAACAAACATCATTTGTCTGATGAAAGCCCTGAGCAACGGAAAAACCAAAATGGACAGATTGATAATTACGACACGACCCCATTTGACGGAGAAGCTACAAAAAGCGCTTTTCCAGTTGGCCTTCAGCCTGGAACATTTGGGAAAAGAACATCAAGTCAACTACCTGACTAATTACTGGCAAAAAAAGACAAACGTCGGTAATGAAAAAGAGTTGATTAAGAAATTCGCCAATTCTTTGGTCGAGCAGGTGTCAGAAGCTCTGAAAGACGAAGAGAGAACGTTTATCGGTATTCCATTGCGCAACAATATAGCGCAACTTTACCAAATGCTATTCAGTAAGAAGCGCGACATTTTCCGCAAAGAGAAAGCCACTGGCTCTTCAGATTCAGACTTGATCGTGAACTGGCCCATGGACGAATTTCTACCAACGATTGACGCCTACGTTCAAACGACCGATGTTCGAAACGCGAGTCAAAACGTATTCCCAAAGATGAAAGAAGTCGACTTGGACGAACAACACTGCATTTACGGGTCAGATTACCATCGTCCATTCGTCGACCGAATTGGATTAAGTAATAAGAAAAGCCAAACCGAAATCGAAGCGGATACACTCAAATACAATAGAAGAAAAGACGCCAAATATGTCTATTACAAAGCCATGGCAAAGGGAAGGAGACAGGACTTTGAAGAACTTGTCAATAATTTGACAAGTGAATCTTTAAACAGCGTAGATTCCCAAAGCTACACGCTGCTCGAATGGGCCACCGTTTTCTCCACATCCGATTGGCCAATCGACCAGTTCTTGATAGAAAAAGGCGCCGAAATTCAAACAGACGAAAATCTGTTTCGCCAGAATGTGTTTTTCATCGCCCTGCAATATCTTCCTTCGAATAAAGAATCTCGGCACTTGTCATTTGACGGGATCGATATTCACGACGTGAACCAAACGGGCGACACGGCATTGCACTTGGCTTTGTACGGGCAAAAATGGGACGTGGCCGAAAAGATTCTCGATCAATTTCCAGATTACGATGTCAACGTCACCAATTCTAAGGGGTACACACCGCTTCATCTAGCTGTTCACCCTAAATGTAAAATGGTCTTGATCGAAAAGATTTTAGCTCGAATGAATTCGGAAAGCGTCAACACACAAGACGAACGCGGATGGACTGCTCTTCATGATGCAATTCGGAACCAGTCAGAAATTGCCGTAAAAGAACTGCTCAAACGAGATGACGTGGACGTGAACCTCAAAAACAACAACAACGTAATAGCACTACATTACGCTTGTTTTTGGAAGAATATGCCAATTGAATTGTTCACAAAAATATTAGAAAAATCGGCAGATGTTAACGCTCAAGGCGAAAATGGTGACACTGCTCTCCACTGGGCAATCCGACAAGAAAACAGAACTGCGGTGGAGGAACTGCTCAAATGCAAGGACGTGGACGTGAACCTTAAAAATAACGACGACAGAACAGCACTACATTCAGCTTGTGCGTGGAAAAATATTCCAATTGATTTGTTTAGAGTAATTATAGGAAAATTAGCCGATATTAACGCACAAGAAGAAGACGGATGGACTGCTCTTCATGATGCAATTGATAACCAGTCGGAAATTGCCGTAAAAGAACTGCTCAAACGAGATGACGTGGACGTGAACCTCAAAGACAACAACAACGTAACAGCACTACATTACGCTGCTGGGTGGAAAAATATTCCAGGAAATTTGTTAACAAAAATATTAGAAAAATCGGCAGATGTTAACGCTCAAGACAAAGATGGATGGACTACACTTCATTATGCAATTAAAGGAGAAAACAGAACTGCGGTGGAGGAACTGCTCAAACGAGATAACGTGGACTTTAACCTCAAGAATAACCAAAACCAAACGGCACTCCATTCGGCACTCCTCTTGCAATCGGAAACTTTTTCCAAATTGTTATTGGATCAAGGTGCTGACGTTAACATCGTCACCGAGGACGACTCAACGCCCCTTCACCTAGCGGTTCAATGGCCCGGTTGCCCAGAAGAACTACTTGGCCGTATACTCAATTCAACAAAGAACTTGCACGCGAAAAACCAAGGTGGAAAAACTGCCCTCCACTGCGCACTGGAATCACAATCGTCAATCGCATGCAAAATGTTGCTGAAAAAGAAAGAAAACGATGTCGACATCGCCACAGCAGATGGTGAAATTGCTCTTCATTTAGCAGCGAAATGGCCAGACATTGGCGATGAGCTGTTCACGACACTCCTTGGAAAAACCACAGAAATCAACAAACTAGACAGCAAAGGAAGGACTCCCCTCCACTGCGCCTTATTTTTCAAATCTGTTACAGCAACTAAGATATTATTGAATAAAGATGCGACAGTCGATGCAGAAGCCCAGGAGTACGATAAATTTACAGCCCTTCATCTGGCCGCCTTCTGGTCGGATATTCCCATAAATTTGTTCGAAATAATTTTGGAAAAATCTGAAGCGAATCTAAACGCGCAGGATAAATATGGAAGAACTGCCCTGCACTGTGCAATACTATCGAAATCTGAAACTTTAATTGACAACCTCTTGGATGCAAATGCGGATGCTACAATACCCGAACATGATGGTCTTACACCCCTTCATCTAGCAGCCAATTGGCGTCAACCAATTGTACCAGATATTTCGACTCGTCTGTTCAATAAAATCCTGACAAAATCCAGCAGCATAGTCAATGCAAAGGGCAGCAGAGGACAAACCGCCCTTCACTTCGCATTGGCCTCGCACTCGACGACCGCAACTGATGCGTTACTCAAACACGAAAACTTAGATGTAAACATCGAAACAGAAGAACATGAATTAGCGATTCATCGAGCTGCCAAGTGGAAACACATCCCTCATCAATTGTTCAAGATAATCACGGACAAAACTGATAGGGACAAATTAAATAGTAAGCACCTAGGAAATACTGCCCTCGACTATGCTACAGAGTCGGGATTGCCACCGAAATTGATCAATCTCTTACAGACAAAACAAAAGAGGGAAAAACACAACAAGATTGATGGTGGCGTCGTTAACATAAAAACGTTGGGTGACGACAAAAATGACCATCATCACACAGGGTATCATCAGCACATGCATGATGCAGACATGCTGATGATGATACCTGACAGGAATATTCCTTTCATGGTGGCCAACGTTCAAACGACCGATGTTCAAAACGTATTCCCAAAGATGAAAGAAGTCGACTTGGACGAACAACACCGCATTTACGAGTCAGATTACCAAGTCACTCCTATTGATTTGGAAAATCAATCACAATCCGCACTTGAAGCACAGCAAAATCGTATAAATATAGAAGTTAATGTCACGGAAAAAGACAACTCGATTGCACTTCATCCAGTAAGTTAAACTTGGAAAAATGTTCCCCTACATCGGCTGATACCCTCTGCCGTAGTACTCGTCTTACTTAACTTTATAATTTAATTTTTACAGAGAGACGAGGAGGAACGGCCTGAAAAAATTAAGGTTGATAAAAAGACAATTCTGGGTATGGGAACTTATAGCACCGTCTTTGTTGGTTACTTGAGAAACCAAAAAGTGGCAGTGAAGCGGATTCCGCTCTACCGCGCCGAAACTATGCAAAGAGAGGAAGAAATAATTCGGCTCTTAAAACATCCTAACGTTATCCAACAATTAGGAGTTGAAGAGGACGAAGATTTCCGGTAAGCCTAAGATGAACTGTTGTTCAATTCAAGATCTTTACACGTTTGCATAACACGTGATTATATTAAAAACGGCCTGATTATATTAAAAACAGATATTACGCCTTAGAATTGGTCGCTGGCACCCTCGACGACTTTTGCCAGGGCTATTACAAAGGAGAAATGCCGAGTGATGGTGAAGCACTGACGCAGATGGCCGAGGGCTTGCTGTACATTCACGGCGAGAAATTTGTTCATCGGGACATCAAACCTTCAAACGTTCTCATCACATTTCATAAACCAGTTCGACTTATGATCACAGATGTTAGTTCGTGTGAGGCTTTGGATGATACGAGAACATTTTCAATGCAATCGGGGAATATAGGAAACGAATTATGGATGGCACCAGAAATGATTGATAATTCCGATGCTGACGACGAAGATTATGAAGAATCAGTAAAAAGATTTGGCATTGCGTGTGATACATGGGCACTTGGATGTGTTTTCTTCTATTTTCTAACGAGAGGAGTTCACCCATTTGGAAAAACCTATTTGGGAATTCGCTTAAACGTAATGGTGAAACAGAGACCGGTCGAGCTTGAAAGTATGTTTTAATGAAGGCGGAAAGCCGGTTAAATTTAATCTGAATATTATACACTATCTTCCTGACTATTTTCATCTACAATTTAGAAATCTTGCTATCTTCAAACTGCAAAATGGTCGAAATATACAAACTGATAGGCGATATGATCGACATAGAACCGCAAAAAAGAATTTCACTGGAGCAAGTCCTTAAGAAGCTAAAACAAATATTTAATTTGAACCGATGTTCAAACCCGTCACTTTTCAATGAGGTAGGCCTACAATGGCATATATTGTTTTAAACCAATAATAACATAAAAACTATTAATATACCAATTTATTAAAAAAATGGACAGATTCAATTTGAAGACGGCAATATTTCCTTGATTAATCCAGAAATTCAAGACTATAAAATTTCACCATCGCAGTCTGAACCCGGGGAAAACGATTCAGATACTGGAGAAAAACAAGGAAATGGGCAATTACCACAACAAAGAATTGCGAATACCACTACCAGTGCCCAAGCAGAAAATACCGACAATACGACCAAAGTAAAATCGAGTTGTACTTTTATCGGATAGGTCTAATCGAGGGGTTCACCACTAAAAAAATGTCGTACCCTCTGCCAAAAGTAAGCTAATGTTAAGCCTATCTTAACACGTGTAGTGTAAGCAAATTATGCAAAAAATTAGTCAAAATACGCAAATAAATTTCGTAGACCCAGGAGGCCAAGACCTCAGTGGTGAACCCCTCGGGCCTAATGTTTTTTATAGAAGACAATATTATTTGATTTCAACATACGTGTGTGCGTTTACAAACTTTTGTAGAGTGAAGAAAAAACGCCAGAATCAAGTGATAGAGATGGCGACGATAAAGACGAGTCGAAAAAGAAAAAAGTAGAAATGTGCTGTGTCCGTTGTAAAAAAATGACAACAATCGAACAATTATACCGTGACGTCAACAAAAAAGTTGAAAGTGCCAACAGTAAGTTGGGCCATCTGAATGAATCGGCAATACGCACAAATTTGGGTTTAAACGAAGTGGAAAAACCTCGCAACATTTCATCTTTGTACCAACTCATCGAATGCTACGGCAAAGCAAAACATGCCAAGAAGTGGACGGATGAAGATACACATCAAAGCTGTAAAATGGTCATCAAACATCTACAAGACAATAAAACAGATGAGAAATATCATGAATGGTATTATAACAAAGCCATGGAAAAGTTGGAAAAAAAAGAAAATGAAAAGAAAGTTTTGGAAAAAATAACCTTTCCCCTTACCGCAACCGACATGGCAACCAATGAACAGCAAACATACTCAGTTACAAAGATTTACATACGCAACAAGCTCACAGCATATATTCCAGGTCCCATAGACTGGAACGAACTTACCAAACCAAGTGGTCCAATATTCTTACTCGCCTTGTATAGGAGCATCAAGCATGAAAACGAAAGAGAGGGCAAGGAAGATTCTAGTAAAACAATCTTTGACGAAAACACTTTATTATCTTTCCCACCACCCGGAATTCTGACCATGGACGTCCCTGTCAATATATCTTGGGGAAAATCTCTCATACAAACTGGACAATTAAATGAAAATACGGGCGGCAAGATCTCACCAAAAGAAATTTTCACAACATTCATTGAAGTAGGAGAAATCAAAACATCGGCTAGCCAAATTAGAGATGCCAAATTACAATTAACACGAAGCCTTCTCTGCTTCAAATGGCTGGATCAAGTGATTTCTCAAAACGATACATCTTATGGACTGATTGGAAATATATACATCGAAGGCAACTCTTCAGAAGCACAAAAACAAAGTCAAAATAAAACCAACGATGCTTTTCCTGGAGAAGGAATAACATTTAAAACTCGATTTGCAGAGTACAAGTAATAAAACGGACTAAGTTTAATTTGTTCAAATTTAGAAGAAAATATGCAAATAAGAAAATGCGAGTAAGAATTCTGTTTGATGAAAACTTCAAAATTGCAAGCAAGAGAGTACTTCCTGTTAAGATGGCCATTGGAACTCGGTGGCAGATTTTTATTCTTAAGTTTGTTGGCAGAGGGAACTAGAAACTAGAAACCCAGATTTTACCAGTGAAAAATTTTTGAAATAAAAATGTAAATCCCCATATTTATTTTCTGATTTTAATTATTATTGACATAGCAAGTCTTGCGACTGCTTAAACAATCTCAACGCACACAATCGAATGTCGAACTTCCGTTCGCTGCTCACCATTCCCTTAACTAAGGCCGCTTAGTTTTTACAACCGACACGTAAACCAAAATTGGCGTAAACAAACTAATGGTTTGAGATAGATTTGATGTTGTTCAATGATGGCCAAAAAGCCACGCATCCACCACCAACACAACATCAACCGGACTCTATCTTATTCGATCTTATCCTAGTTTGTGATAAGTACACAAAACGTCGGAGTAGGATTGATTAAAACGTCAGTAAATCGTCAGTTAAGTCAAGGATTAGAAAGACTACGTCAGTCTAAGTCTAACGCGAAGTGTTTGGATGAATTCAATCCAGCCCAATTGAAATACTTTGTCAAAACAAGTAGAAAGAAGAATTCGAATTATTTGGGCATACACTCAATTAGAGGAAGAAAGGAACACATTTTCAGAGAGTTCAATCGATTGCTTGTTGGAAGAAGTATCCAACAGACTAGGCGCAGCCGTGTTAGTTCACTTAATAGAATTTAGCGTTGTCGACTCTAGAGCGCATACTGTATGCACGGATACAGTATCCAAGAATAAACCACAATTAGAAAAAAAAAAATGCCATAAATTTCCCTATAAACATAGAAAAAGCTTAGTCTGAGGTGTTCCAGTCCTATTTAAACAAAATCTCCAAAAAACTAAATCAATTCGGATAGATAAAGTTGAAGCAACTGGGCAGGACGGAACAGCGGAATAGAAAGAAACAAATGCGGTGAAAAGTGAAAACTAACCTGAAAGTGCAATGACAGCTCAGTCACCATGTCGAAGATCCGGACTGGACGGAACTGGAGAAACAGCGACGAGGATTTTCTGAAATGAGTCTCTATGATTCTCAAATCAGAGCGAATGAGGATCATCCGGATCCTGATGAACGTACGACCATCAATCGAACTCGGCTGCAGGCGGGAGGCACGCGACGGAGATAACTTCCAGCGCGACTGCCTAAAGGAAAAGGAGACGGAATATCAGACATCAACGAAGAAGCTATAATAATTTATTATAATTTATATTTATATTTAATTTATAATTTATTTATAATTTATAATAACTAAAACACATTTTACATTGGAGAACGCTGTCATGAAGCCCGCCAGCAAGTGCCAGTGTTTTATGAATGGTTTATTGGTTATATCAGTTCGTATCAGTTCTATGAGACAGCCGTGCCGCATGCACGATTACGGCCGATTACAGTTTCAAATAGTCAACGTTAAAATATCAAGATCTATAGCAGCATTGTTGCCAGCACTGGTGGCGAAGAGAAAGATAAAATGATCTCTCATCAAGTTACGATTTTAATCAATCTCTAAGGAAAACTTGAAGAGAGAAAAAATATTCAACTACGTGCAAGTGTGAAAAGCGCACTTTGTGAGATGATGTGAAACATCTCGAATGTTTATATTGATTATTTTTCCTCGAGGAAGAATTGTTTGATGCCCAAGTCTATTTGTAGTTCGGAAGCTCAAGTGCAATCCCTGGTAATTCTGTCTAGACCACCAGATTTATATTTGTTGAAAAAAGTTATTTCTGGATTAGACATTAGACAGCATTTAAGAGAGCAGCAGTCTTGGGGACAACAGTTTGGTAGGATCGGCTACATTCTGGGCTGTGTAACACAGTCAGCAAATGCTAGTCAGTTTGCCAAATTACTCACGCACTTATTAACAACATTACGGCAAGATCTCTGCTAGTCTACCACTACAAGCATCACTTCTCAGGCAGGATCAAAGTCACTAAAATCAAGGACCTCACAAAATAAAAATCGATAATGATCTTATTCGGTTGTGAAATGGCCAAACCATTCAGACGGGCACAACAAAAACCACATCCACAATGACGACACGAGTTCAAACTTTCAACAGAACATTTTTTAAAATAAAACACTGACAACGCCTTAATTCAATTAAAATAACGACATCATAACAGAATTATGTGAGTTACAGGCTATAGGTCGTTTTGGGAAAACTGAATAAAATGGCACGAACAGGCCAAATCAAGGACACATTTTTTTAAAACGCCCACTTTTTCATTTTCTCATTTTCTTTCGTTTGGTTTTCTTCTTTCAAATTTTTCTTATTTAACCCACCCCACCCCTCTCCTGACGTAAATCGTTTCTCCTTGAGGTCATTTGCACTACGCACCTGCCAAATCGAGAATTGATAAAACAATTAAGTTGAAAGCTGACAGGCAGCCACAAAATAGTGTTTGGAGGAGAGAGGATAGCTCAACTCCTCAAAAATTAAGATTGTAAATTAAGGTTCATCCACGAGTTCTGATTAAATCATTAAAAAAAAAACGAATAGAGAAACTGACCTGCTGGATATCAAATCCCAAAGCCCAGTTTTCATCAGGTGAGAGTACTTCCGGAAAAGGCGGGAGAGGTGATGGTTGCCACTGGGTCGCGAATCATGTGCGGTGAAGCTGACGAGGCAGATGAGACGCTCAAAAATTCAATCGTCGACTCTCTACAGTTGCCACTTGACGTTTACCAAGTTGACCGTTGACGTCACTGCTAGAAATAAAAAGAAACATTGAAATGTAATGCCAAAGCTAAATGATTTAAACGGAACCAAATAATAAATAAAAATTGTTTGTAAAACGTCTTTTTAAGAGAAGCCACACACAATTTGAAGTAAAGAATTTTTCAATAAAAATAAACAATGACGTCTAGACTACAAGTCTACAATACATGAAAAGACTAGAGGTAAGAGAATAAGGAATATTCCAGATTCAATTAACCGGCGTTAGTGACGTAAATCTCTTTGAAGGGAGAATTGCACAACATTTTCTCCTTCCAAGAAACGGGAACAATTCTCAGTAAAAGACCTTCGCTCATTAAACACGACTGTCAATGTTGTTATCCGATCGTTTACTGACGCCCTGGTTGTCAGTCAGCTGAAAGTCTTGGCGATGAGAACTCGCCTCTTCTTCACCCTCATCTCATAACACAAGCAGCACACACGACACCGTTCCAGTTAAAAATACATTCAATTTCTTTTCAAATTAAAGTTTCTGTGCATTCGTTGGCTAACGTTGACTCCAAACTCTTACAGGTCCCTACAAAATGCCAAAGTGTTTGGATTGCATTAGCACCGGATGTGAAATCATCAAAGTCCACTTCTTTTGGTCCGTTGAAGTGCCGTTCCTTCAAACGACAGACGGAGGTCGGGAAGCAATCGATTCACGTTTATATTCATCATTCAAATCTCCTGGTAGTAAATGGAAACTGCTAGTGTTGGGAACCGGACCAACAATTAGAATCGTGGTTTTCCAATATACGATGGACATGTACACTGTACAAATGCTTAGCACAGACCGATTGACGACGTCAATTGAAAATGGAAATGATTGGAAAAAAATGGCATCGCGTCCGGCCGGATGTGAAATGCCAAAATCTGAGTGTCGTCAGTTGGTCGATCGGTCAGGTCGTCTCACTTTCAGCTGTGAGATTCTTACCGGTACCCTCGTGAGAAAGACACCCGATTCATCCAGCAATTCTCCAGTAGGTGTTGATATCACCTGCAGCGACGGATTGGCTACTCAGTTCGAAGAATTATTCGACAGTATGGAGAACAGCGACGTCATTTTCAAAATTGGCGACCGCCCATTTCCCGCCCACAAACTTATTTTAGTGACCAGATGCCAAGTGTTTGCGGCCATGTTCAAGCACGAGACCAAAGAAAAGTTGAGCAACGAAATTGAAATCAAAAATGTCGAGCCGGACGTTTTCCATCAGCTGCTGCGCTTCATCTACACGGGCCGACTGAGTTTAGCGACCATGGAAACGATGGCCGTCGCCCTGTTCATCGCGGCGGATAAGTATCTGCTGGACCAACTCACAAACAAGTGCGAACTGTTTCTCCTCTACAAAATGACTCCCGTCAACTGTCTCGAACTTCTTCTTCATGCCGATTTGCTCAATTTTGCGAAATTAAAGGAAGATGCGGCCGTCTACTTTCGGCGACACCAAGAACGCGTGATGGCGACAGACACATGGAAAATTGTGGAACAGGAATGTCCATCTTTGTTAGGTGACATTCAGGAATGCATATTGGCAAAAATTTCTTAAAATTTCACATTAGCAATTGCTATTCGATAACAATTCATCATTTGTAAATTAATTTTAGGAATTTAATAAAAAATAAGAAATAATTTGAAAAGCTGGACTTTTGCGGACTTTTGTCTTCTAAACTAACTGCTATACGAATCTGTTGTTAATTTACAAAAGGAATGCCGTAATAAAGAAAAATAACCAGAAATCATCCGGCCCCTAGAAGAGAAAGGGATGTAAGGGCCACTTTCCACTTTTTGTTACTTCCCTCCAAGTGACATTTTGACTATGATGAAAGAAAGCGCTTTATCTATGAAAGATCTGTTAGAAACGAAAAGTCAACGCTTAAAGAGTACGAGGGTTCGAATGACAATTTGGATTTTGATCTTAGATGTTGGAGCGCATCAGCTGTTAAATCCGTAAATGGGTTAGGTTAGCTTTTTGACTGATACAAATAAAAAAGAATAGAATGCTCCACATTTAATAGCCAAATAGTCGAAATAATGTCGCAAATATGAAATGGAGCTGTCCGTCTGCTGCTAGATATCTAATGGAACTGGTGCAAGTATACCCTACCCCAAGTGTCAAAGCCCCTTCCCCCCACGCCCAAAGAAAAATTTTATAACAAAAAAAGAAACGAAATTCTGGGACGTTTACGATGAACTCAATTATAAATGACGTAACCCTACATCGTATAACACTGACTCTGGTATTTGTTTCACAACAACACGATCCTGATCAAATGACCCATTCCCCATTGAACCCACTCCAACAGACGCATGAGCATCACGTGACACCCTGTGATTGGTTGCGGCTTTCTGCCAACGGCGCTGAAATAAAAATAAAGCAAAATCGGGGTACGCATCGAATAAAGAAGGGGCATAGTCGTAGTACAAGACACAGTGGACATTTCGCCTTTGTCATGACTTCAGCTGTCAAACTCGATTTGTACAAATGGCTCTTAGCGATTTGGATGTTTGCTGTGTTACAACTACCAGTGGACGCCAGGTAGTTTCTTAATCATTAATATAAATTGACTTGGATTTGTTTTCTTACCGAAATTGTGTGGTCCCGCAGGTTGATGTTTGATGTCGTCCGAACTGATGTCTCTTTGGCTGATTGGGATTCACTCATCTTCACCGTCCACTGGCCTGTAACGACTTGCCTCATCTGGAAAGAAGGAAAGCCGGCCCATACCTGCATTCTGCCAGAGAACCATGTCTGGACCATTCATGGCATCTGGTAAAGAAATTCTCATTAATTTAAAGCAAACAATTTTGACACTGAAATTTCTCTTTTACCTTGCAGGCCAAATGAAGAGGGAAAGGAAGGACCTTTCTTTTGTAACCGAACTTGGGTCTTTGATCCTGATAGGATCGGCACTCTTCGTCCTCAGTTGCTCAGAGTTTGGCCCAACATTCACGGAAACGACACCGACGATTCTTTGTGGAAACACGAGTGGGAGAAGCACGGCACCTGTGCTGCCCTTGATCCCAAATTTGGTTCAGAGGAACTCTATTTCAATCAGGGAATTCAATGGGTTAGTTGGAAAATTACTTAAAAGAAATCAAGGTTAACATAATTATTTAAATAATGATACTTACAGGTGAAGAATTACCATATAACTAAGATACTGTCACAGAAACTGGTTGTTCCATCCATGTCAACTCGGTACAATGTAACAGTGATCCACAATGTGCTTCAAGAAGCTTTAGGAGCTGTTCCAACGATTGGCTGTGAATTTGACAAAGTAAAACCAATTTTAATCTTATAACATCACTGGCCATAACATGGAAACTTTTCTAAATATAGGATACTGGAAATGTTTACCTGTCAGAGATTAGGCTGTGCTTTCAACGAGATCTAACTTTGGTAGACTGCAAACATAGTCAGAGATTGACAGGCTTGCAGAGTGTTACAAACTGCCCCATCAACAAAATGATAATGTACCCCGGCAAAGCATCATTCACCAAATCCAGCAGGCAACACAAACGAATGTTTCACAATAAGAGGAGAAATAACTTGAAGCATGTTTATCCATGAAATGTTCTTTCATCTTCTTTGTTCTTTGCCCAGCATAGCCGTGCAACTATTTCAGAACTATAAGTCTTCCCTGTTAGTTTTGTATCATGTCTCAAGTAAATTGCTCACTTTGTCAAAATTGGGTCTCCAAAATAGAAAAATTCATGTTTCTGATTTTCAGACAATTGCGTCTTTAAGCACATTACGAGATTCTTTTGGATTCGTCTTTGTCAGAGAAGATGTTGAAAGATAAAAAGATCAATAGTTTCTTTACGATATTATTATTTTACATGTGCATGTTTTCTAATGTGATGTGTCCATGGGAAAAAGTGAAAAAACCGGGAAAAACAGAAATTCGAAGAAAATAGGTCTAGTTTGTTGTTGCCACAAGCTTTAATGAGTGACTCCTAGATGGCGGCATGGCGCGGAATTCAAAATAACCGTTTTAAATGAGTAACCAACTTTTTTTTTTTAAATTTAACTTTTAAATTTTAATTAATTATTATTTCACCACAAAAAAGAATTAAAATGTGTTGCTCATCCGCTTTCTTCACGTCAATAAATCGTCAACCTTGCATAATTCACACCACCACCCCCATCAGCTCTGGATAATATTTCGTTTGAGGTTTCCGGACCGACAATTTATTGTGGCTGAATAACCTTGCCTCAATTCCTGTTGCATCCCCTATAAATACTGCATGCTCCGATTATGATGTAGCCCAATTAAAAGAAAAATTATTCAACAAAATGTCGATGCTAAAGGTTGTCTGTCTCTGTCTAGTCGTCTTGGCTGTTTGTGGCCCCATCGCACTCGCAGGTATTTCTTTACATTTGTTTCAGGTGACTGACGATGATTTGATTGATAATTGTTTCCGTATCAGGACCTGTTGAGAAACGATCAGCATATGATTATGTCGATGACTCTGATCTAGTAGCCAAAACACCAAGGCCCAGCAATGCCAATAAAGATGGAAATCAAAGGTTCTTTGGAGGGGCTTACAAAGCTGGTTACGGGGCATTCAGAGGCTAAAACCTCAAGTTCAAATTCATTAACGTTTTTCTAATCCAATTCCTGTAAGCGTACACGATTCCATATTCGAACATAACCGATAATTGCTTCCACAGATAATTCTGAACAGTTAAAACAAATAAAATTCAAATTAAACCTTGAAATTATCTCTTTGGATTTTTTATTGTTACTACAGATGACAAATCTTCTCTCTCTATGGTTTTGTTTAATTCAGGTCATTTGATTCCGACAAATCAAAGGAAACCAAAATTAGTTACCCCAACTAAATTGATTTTGTAACACAGCGCGCTCAATAAGGTACGGTTGGTAAGGATCAGTCTAATCCATCTAGAACACCTGCAAGAAAGAAAAGGTTAAAAGAAATCATGATTTGCTTTTAGAGGATTAAACATCACTCATATTATGGATTTGGAGATCAGGAATAACATGTAGGTTAATTAACTGCTGTAGAGTCATCTAAGCATTGCTGGACTTGGTTATTCAGCGCCAACATCCTCAGTTATCCGGATGGTTTCTGTAGATCAAACATATTATTTACATTTTTCTATCTTTTCGTAATTTGATTTTCATACTTGTAAAAAGTAGGTGGTAGTTTCTGAAATAAGACTTCCTTAAATACGAATGACGTGTGTTGGGTACTGCATCATCGAAAATGCTTCAAACGTTTCAACTTTTGATAACATCAATAATTATCTCTCCGCAAATGTCATAAGAAGATGCTAACATTTGAAATCTTCAAATAAAAAGGCGGCAATGGAGAATTGAGTTTCCAAGTTGTCACTAGATGGCATGACTCCGTACATTACGTCATCCTCACACTTTATTAGTGTTTTTCTCGTTACTTCTAATAATACATAAATTAGTAAATATAACATGTCCTAAAACTTTCCAAATATGGTCTTCAATTATGTTTAGCGTTCACGTTCAAAATTAAGTCCTACTTGGTAAACCCTAATTTAAATGGCATTGCATTGTGAAGGCCTATTCATAGATAATTCTAACTGCGTAGCTGATAAGATTTTCCGGTAAAAACAAAAATAAGAAAAAAGAAGGCTAAGGGCGATGCGCGCGCTCAAACGTGCCGTGCGGGAGTGCCGTCCACACAACGCTCTGATTGGCCGGTTCCCCCTAATCGTTCCCCTGTGATTGGTCCGTTGCGGATGACGGTGTGAGCACGCTCTAAGAATCTTTTAACACGGCACGCCAAAGTCCGACCTATAAAGAACCGACCCGCTGCAACTCCCTCAACAACCAACCCACAGTTCCAACTTGTCTACTGCAGCTGATAAAAACTACCCAACGGAATCAACATGACTAAAGATTGTTGCCAAGGTAACCACACCACCATTTTGTCTTTTTCTCTTTTGAATTGTTTGTTCCTTTATCTCTTTTTGTGAAATGAAAATGGACTGAATTATTGACAAACTTGTAAACGAATAGGCAAATGCTCGTGTGGAGACAACTGCAAATGCGGACCCAACTGCGCTCAATGCCCAGCTGCCGCAACCTGCGCATGCGCTACTGGTGGTGGTAAGATTATTTTTCAAAGCTTTCCTTACTTGATTGCGTCACTTGTCTAACCCATACGTCCGGGTTTGTTACTTAGAATGTAAATGCAGCGGCAACTGCCAATGCAGTACCAGCTGCCCGTGCAAATCGGCCTGCTGCAAGTAAACGACTACACCTCACGTCCCTCGCAATATTTCAACTCTAAAAAACCTGTAATCATAAAATCATTATCCAAGCGGTTTCGAAATAAACATTTTTAAATTCTATATACTCTAATTATCTACTTAGCCTAACGGCAATCAATCACCAGTTGAGCACACATTTTGATTATCGAAAAAGACTGTAATTCCATGACGATGAATGTGAACAGTGAAGGGTTATCGAACCATTACAAAAACTGTAGGATCCGTGTCAAAACTAAAAAAGGAAGAAAAAACAAAAAAAAAAGGTTGAAACGCAAAAAATTACAGCAAAAATTAAGGAAATGAAGCAAAGTTTAGTTGTTTGTTTTTTTGAAGTTTTTAGCGCCGATCGTCACGTCGTCTTCGTTGATCTCGATCTCGGCTTCGACTTCGATGTCGGCTCGATGATTTCTGCTTCTTGCTGTCTCTGTCCGAGCCACGATCGCGATCTCGGCGCTCCCGATCACGATCACGACTTGAGCGATACCTGCTATCTCGATCTCTTTCTCGACTGCGATCACGAATTCTTTCCCTTTCCCGTGATCTCGAGCGTGAACGCACGTTATCCCTTCGAGGTGGAGGCGAACGGGAGGGACGTTCTTCACGGCGCCAATCACGTTGATCCCTGCCCGTTGCGGCAGGAAGTTCTGGTTGTTGGGCAACTCTCTGCTGTTGGACGGGAGGAAAACTTTTGGCCAATTCACGATCGATGTTAATCTAATGAGACAAACAAAGAATGAATCTAACATCAGAAAATAATAAGAAGAGAATAAATTAAATTAGTACCTGAATAGGCACGGGAATTCGAGGAAAGAGGCTATCATACCAGTCCAGTTTTGTGAGCAATTGACGGACCATCGTTCCTATAGTCATTGGATGACCACCGCCCGCTTTCGGATCGATTTCCTGTTGGGAAAAGAGCACAAAATAGAACAGAAATTTCATTAATTTGGTGGTTCTTTGAGAGTTGAAAGTGGCAGACACATTAAAAGATACAGCAACAACAAAAAACCACTGAAACTGGTTGTTCTGTTTGGGTATTTTTACTTGTCAATTTGGTCAATTAGCGGGTGTGAGAGAGACTGAGAGATCCGCGTATCATACGACAACCTTCTGAAGAAGAACAACAAGATCAGTTGCATTCGAACGGTTATTGGCCATTGGTTACAACTGAGAGATAAATAAATTTGCAAACTCACCAACTTGGACTCTTTAGGCAAAATCGTGAGAAACCCGTACCCTCATCGGAACAAAAGCTAAACACACTTGAAAATTGATTTGAAACCTGATATGCTTACCTCTTCATCTTCCAAATAAGGCTGAAACCAACCAAAGAGATCAGCAGGAGGTTGCGTGTACCTAAGAATCAGCAATGAGGATATTTTCCCTTAATGGCCACACTAACAAGAATACCTGATGTGCATGAAACCCAATCCCCGAATGTAAGGAGAGTCACAGTGAGTGATCAATCCTATAAGTTGCTTCCTTGTTAACTTTAAAGTAAAAAGCTTGTACAACAGGCAATAAGGTGTAGAAACAATTCCACCAGCACCAACTCCACGAACCTACACCAATGTTGTTGAATTACTGAACTAGAATGAAAAAATCGCACTAGAATGTATTTACTTACCCCACCACACATTCCAGTTTGCCCAGAGGTTTTTCTACTACCTTTCTCCCATGGCTCTAAATGTTGAACTTTGTAGTAAATTTCGTCAACCACTTCATGGTATGTCTTCAATTCAGATAGGTTTGCTAGAAAATATTTGTGATTAATCAGGAGTTGACAGACTAATTTTTAGAAGGAACATACTTTTGAAGTAGTGTGACGTTTGAATGTTTGTTAGGATGAGGGGGTTCAAATTCATAGTCCTTTCATTCCCCCATATCGGCAATGTGTTGGACCGTCTCTCATGTCCTGGAAAATGAGGTACTCCTCTTGGATGGACGTATTCCGAATCAGATTCTTCGTCATTACTTGACGCCATATCGCACTAAAATTGAAAACAAAAAGTTTTGAAATGAAAGTACAAGCATATAACAAGCCAGAAGAATAAAAGCCCGGGAAGAGCGAGAACAGTTCGAAGCCTTAGGCCTTGGATCCGCCTCCAAACACAATCTTATATTTTTCCACTGGATTTAGTAAAGTTTTCTCAATATTTAGTAATAAACAAAAAAATTATTTTATTCGGGTAGAAATATTACGAACCTTTCAAAATAACAGTTTGATATCAGTCTCAAAGGGAGCAGTCGGCGAGAAATTTCACGAATAAAAACGAACATGTACGATTTCCAGTAAACAGCAACCCCTTCTACACTGGTGACTGGTGTTCAATTCAAATTTTCATAGTGATTTTCTGATTTTAGGCATATAAAAAAATTAAACAAATTTCTTATAAAACTACATTTATAACAATATCATTCATTAAATTCTTTTTTGGTAGTCAGTTGAAAATCAGAAAATCAAGTTTCAAAATTTCAACGCAGCTAGGCTAGCAGACGACTATTGTTGATTGTGTATGAAATTTCGAAACTGTAAAGTTTCCGAAGGAAAAATAAAAATGAGAAAAATCAGCTTTCCTTTTGTTTGAACTTATATACACAAGATATTCAGGATTTGGTAACCATCAATAACTATGTACTGTAAAATTAATAAATATCGTTTTAAACTCATCACCAATTCGTTAACTTTTATTTGACAGATTGACAACATGACAAATCTCGTCACTAAAGGTCGGTGGCTTTCCTAAAAACTAAGCTCCCCCTTTAACCTTTTTAAAACTTATTCAGCAAGCTCATTAAATTCTGATGAGGTTGGTTGGTTACATAAAAGTAGTAAAACATTTTAATGCAACACTTTAATGATTTTTTGGTGCCGGAGAGAAATAAAAAGTTACAGAGAAAAGGGTCAAACTTGCAGCACTGAATAACATTGGCGTGGTTCACTAAATGAATAATTGAGAAGATCCAGATTTTTTTTAGTTGAAGCTAAAGTAGGTACATGACTGTCATGGGCATCTGAACTCAATCCATTCAGGACTAGATTCCATCACTTGAATATGCCACAAGGCTTGTTGGATGGTATCAACAAAATATTCTTCCATATAGCAAATTGTTGGTAATTGAATTCATGATAACTTGTAAGATATTTTAAAGGCAAATTTGGTTGATTGTGTGGCTATATAATTCTCCTCTCTACTCATATGTGCTGTATGTGAAGTAAAAGAAGAAGTGGTTATAGAGGTACATTTAGACTTGAACACAAGATAAGTAAAACCATTTCCCATTTCTACAGTTATATTGTGTTGGTCATTTAAGACGCCCTTATATAAATATGTACATTATTAAATCAAGGTTTGTTTGAATAGTAAAAGTTGAAAAGAAAGAACTAACAGGGAGGAGTTAAAGCAAACAAGTATCTTTTGGAAAACTAGAAACTGAAGGAGGGTTTAGATTAAGAGAAAGAAAGTCAGTTTTTCATAATATAGGCTATTGGCTAGACGGTATGTGAAGAGTAACACAAAGTAAAAATTAGGGTTAGTTAATGAAAGGTTACTAAAAAAAGTTTTGTTTTTAATAGAAGTAGAAGAATAACTGTTGCTCAACGCACTAAAAAAAAAAGAACACAAAAAACAAGTTGCGATCCTTCACAGTCACCCAGAGATGTAAGGAAATTGTCAGCTGAGATGGAATTTATGATCCACAGGCAGAGTTTAGCGCGGCAACCTAAAACGAAAGTATAAGGAATATTTCATATTTTGTTAAATCTGAACTGCTTAGCCACCAAGATGTTACCTCCACGTTAGTTTTCCATGTGCGTTTTATTGGTCGTGATATCAGTCTTCTTTACTATAGTTATTTTATTTTTGATTACCCCCCTGGGGTCCATTCCAGTTGGAAACGAAGCCTCTGTTGTACTGGTTTGGCAGATGATTCGGTGAGTACTTGTTATCCTTGGTTTTCCAACGACCCAAATTTGTTGTTTCGTACTCCAGTGTCTCGCTAGTATGTTTCCTATGAAGTCTGTAGTGATTTTTGATCTTCCTGGTGATAGCTTCAGGCGACCCATATTCTTGATTATCCTCGTAAAACTTGTCAACACTCTCGCCGTGTTCTCTTTCGACATAGATATTGCCCTCGCGTGTTACTTTAGAAATTTTCCAGAATTCTTCGACAACCTCAGAATCGTGCGATTGATGGTGGTTGTATACATCTTCCTGTTGGATACCTGGAAAATCTGTTCTTATCTTCTCTAAATTAGATTTCGTGTCACGCTCCTGTTGTCTCTCCGTTTTCTTTTTAATAACGTCTGTTGAAATTGGCACATTAGGAAGTGTTGTTTTCCCATCGATCATCCTGGAATTTGAATTGAACGGTTTGTAGCTCTGGTTGACTCCCAGTTTGTTCATATATCGAACTCGGTCGTTTCCTTTGGCGTGATTCTTTAATTTGTGAATAGTTTGATCAACCGTTTGATCACCCTGAGCCTTTGAAAGTGCGCCGAAGAAGCAGCGGCCAGGCGGTTCCATAGGATCCGGCACATATTCACGAATCTCTTCATCGGGCATTGTGATACGGAATTGCGTGCTCCCGTCCTTATTATGCGTGCAAGTCATTTTGACGACGGGCTTTTGAGAATAAGGATTGCCATCAGGATAGTAGGTGACGGTGTTGGCACCTTGAGTTCCTTGCGAGTACTGGCCGGTTTCATCTTCAAACTCGAGCACCCAACCGTTTGCGTCTGCCGAGTTCTGCATTTCGATCGGTCCGGCTGATTTGCCCTTGTCCATTTCATCGATCCATTGATCCTCGAGAGGTATTTCGTCGCTTGGCGAACTGGTAAAACTTTGATCTCTTAGGTTTCTAGCTCCTTCTGGTAACAGGGAAGTGGAATATTTTTGGACGAGTTTGGAGCCGATACTCGAAACGAATTTCTCGACTTTGAGTTGTATTAAGGGGTGGAGCCAGGCCGATTGGACTGTATCAAGAGTTGTCTTTATTATCGACGTTAGAATATAGTTTTGTGTTTCAGCAGCAAATGTTTCGAATCGTTCTGCCTCTTCTGGTGATAACCCGCCACCACTTTCGCCAGTCGTGAGCAATCGTTGCTGTTCCTGCTGACTTTTTATCCTCAATGCCCTCAGTTCATCCTGCAGGGCGGCATTCAAATCGCCGACGTACGTCATTCCATGTGTGGCCAATTTCGTGACCGTCTGGCAAGTGGTGGCGAACTTTTCAACTTTTTGAGTCACTTCGATCGCCTTTTGTCCATAATCGATGATAGTCTGGCTCACTTTGATGACCTTTTCAACAACCTGGGAGTTTCCAATTGACGCGTGTGGCCGGTACTCGCTGACGTAGCTGCTCTGCAAGTTGGACAGGCCGGCCGTCGAATCGCTGAAGATTCGCTTCATGCGACTGGTGACGGATGAGACGTTCGTGCAAAGTTCAGTGAACCAATCACCGTTGTTCAGTTGATTCTTGGCTCGATCCAGCACTTGTCGAATCATTTGGCTGGCTTCGCTTGCGCTCTTGCCGCTTTTGACAATGGCAATCATCAAGGATTTCATGGAACCTTTGAGCTGAGCGAAAGCTGGCCGAAATATCGGGTTGTTTAACAAGAACGATTTGATGCGCTCCAGCACCTGTTCCATGATGAACTTGTTGAGCCACGTGAGGAAGCGACTGACACCCAGGCCGATGATGGACGACGAAATGATGTTGGAGTACTGTAACCTTAAATAACTGCGGGCCTCAAACCATTCAATGAGTGTTACACCGAATTGAACTATCATTTTGTTCGCTTGTTTTAAATTGCCGCCGCACGCCTTGACAAGCCGGGCTGCTCCTAATCCCATCGTGACGGCAGTCAGCGCCAAACTTTTGCCCTTGTCCACGAGGTAGGATTTCAAAGAGAAGGATCCCGGTGACTGGAGACACTGGAAGGCAAACATCAAGTCGTTGATGCCCTCGTCAACGAGGCCCTCACGGTAGAAAGGAAAATCTATAGCGCCGTACAATTGGGCGACTCCAATGAGGGCGACGGCGCCTACCCGCCAATCCCATCGTGACACGTGCTCATCCACCTTGAGAACGCGATCCAAGTGCTGATTGTTGAACTGGTGAACCTCGTCGGTGGGACTCGATGGGTCGTCGCCGGGTGACGGGAGGGCGGCGTGCAGCGAACAGAACGAGGACTTGACTTGGGCCAATGTTTTCAACTGGCCGAGGTGAATGTCGATGGCTTGCATGAGCTCTGTCGACAGTTTTTCCTCCATCTCGTTCAAAGCATTAGCTTTTTTACTTTGTCTGGTATTGCTATTGAAACCGCTTGAAAGAGTCGAAGCCTGATTAGCAACAGAAACAACAAGGGGTGTCACGATCGGTGGGATCAATCCCTTAATGCTTTGTTCCAAAGTGCTTATCGCCTTTACGTCTTCTTTCTTCTCTTTCACTTTTTCATCTGTGTCGTAAAAGAGCTTAGTGAGCTGGTTCAATCCGTAGAGAGAATCGATACCACTTTTTATCTTATCCAAATCTTCTTTTATTTGTTCTCTGGATCGCTCAGTTCCGGCTGACGGAAATCGAATGGCAGGATCTTTGACCACGCCCACGTCGATGAGGTAATCGAGAAACTGTTTGGCCAATTGCTTTTTGCGCTCATCAAAAAGTGGCCGAAGAACGTACAGATTTCCGTCTTTTTCGACGATGGGAGAAGAGAACCAAGCGGCCACAACATCGGCGCAAGACGAGATGGCCACACCTTCTACCAGTTGGGCGTCAGGATCTTGGTCCATCGATGGAATCTGTTTTAGAAGTCGATGACGAAAGCATTTGTCCGCCTCTTGCAACACTTTTTTATCTTCCAACCAATTTTCCAGCTTCTTCAATTGGTCGTCGTCGTCGATACCGAGTGTGGAGGAAATGAGTGAAAAATCTTGGCCGTCGTGAAATTTCAACCAACCGGGCAAAATACGCCGGTAACTTTTGGGTATAATAACGTCGGGTATTTCTTCGACGTCCTGGTGAGCCTGAATCATTTTACCGCCACCAGCCAATTTACCATCGTCGATGTAAACGGAGATTAAACTCGTCCAAAGTTTTGTTTCCGCTTGGCCGATCGCGTCCTCGAAATCCGACAATTTGCAATTTCTCTTTTTCACAAGATCCGACAGAGGCTCACGGCAGTGGGCGACAAACGGCGGCCAATCGAATGAACTTTTCTCAGCTTTTTTTGAATAGCGAAGTGGCTTCATAAAATCGCATTGTCCCTAAATATTGACAACCATTTCATCATTCTATTAATAAAAATCAATTCGATATTCATATTATAGCACTTACGAGTAATTCGATGACTTGATCGATGTGTTGGTTGTTCTCGGTGGGTAAGAAGTTAGCCAAGGCCCTTTTCAATGGCACGCCGAGCAGGTTGTCGATTTTGGACGAGTGAATCCGCCACAAACGGATTTGATTGTTGATTTGTTCCTCGAACCGCTTGTGACAGAGGGCCGATCCGCGTTCCATTTGTCTGTTCAAACATTGATCGACTTGTTGGTGGAGACTGGCGAGCACTTGGACTCGATCGTCAATCAGTTGGCGCGCTCTTTTACAATAGCCTTTTGCCTCTTTTTTCTTTTTGAAATTGGCGCTGTCGGCCAGGACGAGGCGGGCGCGATCAAGCAGGGCGTTTTCGCACCAATTGGGTTCCATACTCGCCACTCTACAGTAACACTCGACCGCTTTGTCCGGGAGCGATGATTCCTCGTTGTGACGGGCGAACATCATCAATTCGCTCGGACTGGACACGATGGACTCGACGTCCGACGATTGGACCGAATTGGTTAGAAGCTTGAAATTGCCTTTTAGTTTAGCCATAACCTTCGGATCGTGATGGGCCTTCTCGATGAGGCCGGAATTTTCGTCGAGCCACAACGCCCAGCGATTGTTCAAACAACTCCTCTTTATCTTTCTATGCTGTTGTTGTAGATGCAAGTGCGACTTGGTCTCTCCCAATGGAGCGACGCATTTCTTGTAGAATTCGTGGAAGAGTTTCTCTTCCAGTTGGATCTTTGGCAGAGATTCTTGTCGGATGTTGTCCAATCGGAGCCGTTCGTAGTCGTCGCGCTTTGATTTCAACTCAAGCATCCGGCCGTAAGGGTCGCCATGATTCTCATCCTTCACCGATTCGATGACCAACTGGAAACTTCCGGGTTGGCCAGCACGGGCTGTTCGTCCTTCGGCTTGGGCTTCGACGCGGGCATTGGGTGGAACAAATCCGATTATCAGATGCAGACCGCCGTTGTCCACGAGACTTTGGCTTGGTTTCAAATCCGTTCCCCGACCAGCCAAATTGGTGGCGATAATCACCTGACCGGGAAGAATTTCTTGGTGATTTTTGAAGGACTCGTCGAATGAGCTGACGTACTTGATGACTTGAATTTGGGCGCTTGTTATAGTCGTTTTAAGGCGTTCGTAAATCAATTCGGCCGATTCAATGTTCTCGCAAACGACGAGCACGGCCCGCTGTTGATTTGGATTGGACGTCGTCGAAGCGATGCTTACAACCACTTTCTGCATTTGATCCACCCAAGCTTGGCGACTGTTGGCGATTACCGGCTCGTGCTGGATGCAAAAGCGCTGCCGGAATCGCGGCAAACGGAAAAAATTTACGCCAAACACTTGGCGCAGCAGGTCGCACTCGGCCGTGGAACCGAGTGTGCCCGTCAGTCCGTACATGCGGCCCTCAAATTCGCTAAAGTAGCCAATGTTGGACATGAAAATGGCCTTCAACGAGATGGGCGTCCATTTCATGCCGTGTTTCAACTGCAAGAACTGCTGCAATCCGTCCGACCACTCACTTTGCGTTTGCTCCACTCCCGTCTCCTTGTCCATGATGACGATCCGCCGGCCTTGGCCATCACCACAATCGTCCACCTTGTAAGCGTCGTTGGGTTGGAGCAAATAACAAGCCCGGAAGGCGCTCCTGATCCACGTAGACAGGTGCTGCTCGGCGAATTTCTTCATTCCATTGGGAACGCAAGTTGGAATCATCGGCTCAATCAACTGGCGAATTTCATCGACAATGTCACTCGATTCGGCCAAACGGACGACGTCTGGAGCGTTGACTGTCGTCCAAATGTGGACAAAAAGACCCATAAGATCGTACATTTCGGGAATGTTGTGCGACAAGTACAGGACATTTTCACCTAAGTTTTAAATAATTCACAAATTATTTCATCGATGATCGCGAATCAATACTATCAATAAATAATTTACCTTTGTCGAGAGTCAACGAGTCCACCTCGTCGACGATAATGGCTCCTGGGTTGCGATTGCGGGTCACGTCCTTGTCCTCGAAGAAGCGCGTGAGGAGAATGTCACGCATGAAACTGCCCAGGTCGCCGTAGATGACGTCGTTGTTGTACCGCTCACGCCTGATATCGTCGTCGTTGGAACATTTCTGGTCGCAATTGTTGCTCACGCTCACGCCAAACGCTTGGAAGAGCCATCCGATTTCGGCAATGTTGGCTTCGGCCAGCACGGGAGAACTCGTGATGATGTTGACGTGCCGATCCTCTTCCCAGTGGCGCAGAACGTGGTAAATGGCCACCAGGGCAGAGATGAGCGTTTTGCCTTCGCCGGTCGAAATTTGTCCCATCCGTCGTGGCATCCGTCCGGCTTGCGGGTCATCGGAAGAAACGAAAGCGACGACTGCAATAAGTTGAACGTCCCTGGGCACGTAGCCCTTTTTATCGTAAACGACTCGACAAGCGACGGCCAGAAATTCGTCCACTTTCAATGTCTTGTCGCTCTTCTTGATTTGCTCAGGCCATTGTCTAACGTTGACATTCTTGGCTTCTTGGCGGATGAGTGTGATCCGTTGGGCCATTTCGCTGCTATTGCCGATGACTTTGCTCGACTCAGGATCTTGGCTCATGATGGTCAAAATGTCATCGACACTCAAATCGACTCGACTCGATTTACTCATTTCTGTTTTGATCATCTCTGAATCGGACAGTGAATTCCAAATCGATTGTTCCACAATCACCGAATTTTGTTGCAAACTTTTGTCGATCAAGTCAATCCATCGATCTTTCATCCAGGGGTATCGAAGCAAAGTATTCAGGATGTTTCTTAATTGAGTTTTATCATCGTCCGACTTTTCGTTTAGTTCCGGGTGGCGGTGAACGACCAAACGAAGAAACTGGTCGGTTCTTTCCTGCCCAAATTGGTCATCGAATACAGACTTCAGGCGAAGAGCAAGGTCGGGCGTCCAATCAACGGCCAGCTGGACGTAGCGTATCACTGACGGCCAATCGTTCAAAGAAGCGGTGGAGAAACGGCCCAATATGACGTCTTCGTGTAGCAGAGAATGAAGTTTAAGTGCCGTCAATTTTTTGGTCAACTCTTGAACGAGTGTCATCAACTGGTGTGGGTCGCCTGCCATTTCCTTCCGGATCTTGTGATGGAAAATGTGCAAAAAGGACGTTGGCGCTCCGGACGATGTCCACCATTGAACCAGTTGTTGGACAATATCGGAACTCTTCATTTTTATTCGGTCCTCACGACACTTCTCGATAAGTTGATCGAATAATTCCTTAATGGCGAAAATGGCGAGCATGTCGATCCACTGGTGAGGTCGGCTTCTAGTCGTGACGGATCGACACAAGTCGAGCGGAAATTCTTCAACATCTTTGAAGAATTTGGTTATCTGCTGGACGGACAATCCTTGTTCAATTTTGTACGATTTTAGTGAAGGAACGACGACGTCACGAATCCAATGGAGCCAATCACGCAGTTCGTCGCCTTGTTCATTCTTTGTCCGGATCAACCGATTAAACGATCGACAAAGTTGGGTGATGTGCTGCTTGTCTGCTAATAAAGCTCCCTGGCGGTACAGAGCGCCATCCTTGCTGGGCTTTGGCAAATAACGATCCATGTCCTGGACGGTAATGGACGGCTCGAAACAGCGCACAAACTCGGCTCGGATGCGCTCGATGGCCAATTTCTGCAACACGCCCAAGAAATAGGACGGATGTTGGTCGTCGACCAGCAGGAAACTCTCCACGGCCGCATTATCGTCGATCAACTTAATGTAGGATTTTTCTTCGTCGTTGAAAATGTCGTAACCGGCGATGGAAAACAATAACTGGGCGTCATTTAGGCTGAGATTCTTGTCCTGGAGCGACTTGACCAAAACTCGAATTCGTTCCGGCTCCCAGCAGCTTTCCAGGGATATCCATCGTTCGATGACAGCCTTTCGAGGTCCGCTCACCAGCATATTTGACAGGATACATAATTCATAAGGCGATGGTTTGAGTTCTTCAATAGTGAAAATTAGTTGAGATGATGTTCATTTATAAAACTTTGTTACTATAAATTACCTGGAAATAACAACAAGTCTTTTAAAAATCTATTAACAGTTTCTTCATCCCAGTAAAAGGAATCAGACTGCCCTAGTTGGATCAATGCCTTGAGGAGAAGTTGGCGGGTTTCCAGTTGATCCATCAGAAATTCGGTTTGGCTGTCCTGCTGTCGACTGCTGGAAACTTCCTTTTTTGACCGCACAAATCGGACGACATTAGTAAGGCGGCCAACAGTGTTTTCAAAGGTGAAGCACACAAGGGTCAAGTTCATCTTGTTCTTCGAACGCTTTTCGTGATCCGTTAACAACTTGGTCTCGTAGCAGGCTCTGCAATGGTCGATCAACACTTGCTGGATTCTCACCATCTCCTTCCAGTGGTTAACATTAACAGCAGGAGATGTGCCATTCATCTTCTTCGTGTCACTAATCAGGGATTCAAGTCCATCGAACCAACATTTCACTTCAGTCCAAGTAGCTCGTTTCCGGTCGTTGCTCAGTTGTCCTCCGACGAAATTGGCCAACGTCGTAATCAACCAAATTAGTTTCTAATGCAATAATTGAAAATAAGGTTAATGCTTTTACAACGAATCTGAACGTGCTACTTACCTCACTGATTTTCAGGTTTAAAAGGGCGCCAAAATATGAGTTCCAGCTGATTTTATCGGGTTTTGGAATGAAATTACATGCCGTCGAAATGTTAGTTACTACTTGGACACGTGAGGTTTTCCCGCTTTTCAGTTTGTTCCAGTTGAGAAACTGGCTGGAGGCAATCGTTGCTTCAATAACTTTAAACATGTCGATACCCGACCGAGAATCGGCCAAATAACCCACAAACGTTTGCAACCAGGAAAGCTCTTGATCGAACGTGTGCAACATGTGTCGACGACGTGCAGCAAGGCGGTCGTAGATTTTCCTGCTGCAGTCGTCCCCATTTGAAAACTTCCATTCGGCGGTTTCGACTAATTCTTCGACGGCAAAGTGTACCATAGATTCCGCCTCCCCATCAATGACTTTCCATCGGACCATTTCCTTTTTCCATTCTCTGATTTTAGTTGACGATACCACCCCGCTATTACTGGCCTTTTTCTGGTTCAAGTCGTCATTTGTCAGGTCCATTATCCATTGAACTGCTTTGATCACGTCCAGTAGCGATCGAACCGATTCGGCATCATCAAAAAACGACTTTGTCGTTCTCGAAATAATTTCAAACAAAATATCTGTCAAAGTGACGATGTTTGTGTTGGCGTTCATTTCTAAATTTAACAAAAGTAATTCATTTAATCATTCTGGTCATGTAATCCTCTGGCAAATGAACAGTATTACCTTTATTTGTGATGTTCAAAAATGTATTCGAATAGAGTTGGTTGATTCTTGGAGTAATAATTGTCGATTCTATTTCTTGGACTGTATAACAATAAAAACAAAGAATGAAACATCACTATATCACTCCTTAAAAAATTTATTAATACTCACTGGCTCCTTTGAGATCTTTTGCAATGAATTCGGTGCGTTTCTTAAGCGAAGACAGTTCTTGGAGTTGACGCCATTTTTCGACGGCATCCAGCGGTGGCAGACCCGTTGTGAAAAGCAAATATCGTTCAAGGGCCAACTCCAAAGAGTTTAAGCTTCGATCGTCGTCTTCGGGATTTCTGTCGGCGACCCTGTCACGAAAACGTTCCGTCTGTTGATGGCACTTACTCCAATGCGAGAAGAAATAGTTGCTCCAATTTTCAAGGAAGATCGACCGGAAGCACTGCCAATGGTAATTGTTGAATTCGTCGGTGACTGGGTGATCGGACGACTCGTTGAGCAAAATATCAGCGATTTTCACGATTTGTCTCGGTTCGAACGACGCGTCAGTAAGATAACTCAGACGGAAGTGCAATTCCAGCATCACTTTCTTCTTTTCAAATTTCTTTGAATCGGCAAGCAAGGACAAAATAATTTCCGCTTGGTCGTCACAATCACTTTGACTTGATACGAATAACTCGGCCGTTGACGCTTCAGCTTTTTCCGAGTTTTCTTTGATCCAATCCAAAAATTTCCTTTTTTCCACATCAGAACCCTGATTCCTTTCAAAAATTTCGAGTTTTTCCTTCACAGCACGGCTCAAATCCAATCGTTGGCCGAAAGAAAAACTGGTAAACGACGATACGCTTGCCGTCTTGAGTCGACGGATGGCTTTTTCAACATCGTCGTCAATTTTCCCACTTTTGGGGTCTTTGGTCCAATTCAGATTTTCAATGAGCGACTGGATTTGTGACCAAAGTGGTGCTATGAATCTCTCGTTGAACGCTCTTTCGACATACGCCATCATTTGCTGATCGCTATTTTTGCGAGCCCACTGGCCGATCGCGTCCATCTCGTCGACTTTCGGTTGAAAATGATCCACGACAAAAAATAATTTCCATCGCTTTTCGACGTTAATCTCAGACACGTTCCGGATTATTCCCAGCCGATCTCGAGCAAATTGTAGCAAGATATTGTTTTTCTAAAAAAAGGAAAATAATTCAAATTCTCTATGAAATTATAAAATATAAAATATAAATACCTTGTCACGACTCGAAATTGAACATTGAAATTGGTTCAAGAAAAAATAAACTCCCTTCAACCATTCATTTACATCATCCGATGAAGGAGCAGACCTGGTCCACTTCGACAGCGGTGAGCATTGCAGCCAAACTTCAGCGAAGAGACTGGCCCTTGATGTACCGAGTTCTTCATCATCATAAACTTCTAAAATTGTTTTCGATATGACGGAAAGTAGCCATTTGTCGAAAAAGAGGCCCAATCGAATGTCACTCTGCTGGGTCCAGTCAGAGTCAGAAGGGCGTGTAAGCAAATTAATGACATCTTCAAATTTGATAGGGTGCTGGTAGAATTCGTGCAATACACAAATGGTGTTCTTCGTTGCAGCTTCTCGGTCGCGGCCAGTCGATGCCAGATATTCCTCGAGATTTTTTATCAAATCCGTCGCCGGCGACTGGTCAGCAAGTGATATAATCAACCGAAGATTCGATCCGATAAATTTCAGAGAATCGGCCAATTTTAGCGGATCGCTCGACATTTCGTTGAAAATTTTCTCAATGGAATTCCATTCTTTTTCGTGGTCATCGAGACTCAAGTTGAGGACGAGCGATTGGACTGTCCGAAGAATTGGTAGCACATTCTTGTTGTTGTCGTCTTTGCTCATCATAAGGGAGCTGATCCAAGCATTGAGTTTAGCCAAGCATTGAATTGCCGCTGTTGGTTGATCTGAAACCGGATGAGCGGATCGAATATCTCTCCCAGGATCCGTTGTGACACTGCCGGAAGCACCAAGACCGACGAGATCATCGTTCAATTTCTGTTGTCTCGTTATCCTTTGGCTGACAACAGCTTGCTGAGTGATGCGTTGCTCTAATGTTTCTTGAATTTTCGATCGGACGCGCAGACCGATTTCGTCCAGCCGCTTGAGTTGTTGGTTCAGTACTTCCAGCGTTTCTTTGTGACGTGAAATGGTTTTCCGCTCTTCGATTATTCGGTTGATGGATTCCGCATCAGTTTCCGCCCATTCATCGCGACGTGTCGCCTCCAAATGCCGTTCTCGTTCGTCGCTTCCTGATTGATGAAAATTATCAAGTTGCGAAGCGACAACATCAGCAGTTGCATTGGAAGAGCGATCTCTCTGTTGCAGATGATCAGCCACGGGGATTTTGCCTTCGTTTCCGCGTTTGCCTTCCGCAGCTTCATACCTCATTGGAAAATTCTCTTCACGAATCTTGTATCCCAGCATTATTATATTCAAATTCAAAAGACAGACCTTTTCCAAATCGGTTCGGGAACCCTTGTGACGTCGCCACTGCCCCTTCAATGACCATGAATTGTCTGGCTTGAAATACAAAAACGCGTCCTGTCCATCTTTGCCGCCCGTTCCTCCCGGAGCACCACGACCCGGTTGGCCGTCCTTGCCATCCTGCCCGTCGGCACAGTCTCGTTCGATGAATTGAGATAAATCGGTGGGTCGATCATGATGTGATGATACAAAATACAGTTGTCCACCTCGTCCGCCTCGTCCGCCCTTGCCGCAGTTGCCTCCCGATCCACCATCTCCACCCCGTGATCCGGGCCAGCCTTCGCTTTCGTACAATCTGGTGCCGAAAAAATGCCAAGTAGATCCTTCTGCTTGCTCACTGGGGAATATTCCGTCAGCTCCGTCAGATCCTTTATGGCCGGGTTGGCCGTCGCCGCCGTTCTGGCCGTCAGCTCCTTTTCCACCGTGAGCCACAATTTTCAAACGACCGATGAAACTTTGACAGTCAATCTTGACGTTTCCGGCATCCTCACCATCTTGACCTGCTAGTCCATGGCTTCCGCTCGCGCCCGCTCCATTTCCGTCGGCTGCTTTTAGACTCTTGTGCTCTTTGCCATCACAACCCGACGTTGTTATGGTATGCTTCTCCACGCCGGATGAACAGAGGATGCGGATAAGCGGAGCCGACAGGGTCACGCTGATGCCGGGCACTTTCCAGTCGCAATCCACGTAGATGACTCGTTGCGCGTTGATGACAATTTTTTGGAGTCCGTCGAGTTGTACTGACGATGCAATTTTCTTCAGTACGATACTCGCTTCTCCTTGAATGGTTAAAATATGATTGCGTGTAATTCCATCGCTGATTTCTCGACCTACAAAGTTATTCAAAGCCGAGTGCAATTCTTTCAGCACTTTATTCTTATTCGACTGGTTTTTCACGTATTTCTCTAATGCGGCCCGCTTCTCTTTATTAGCAGACGATGGAGGATGTAATAGAGCGAAAACCTTGAGGGCTAATTGGGAAGCAATTTTTTCTTTGTAGATGTCGTGATTTTTGCGTTCGCAGGCCAAGTTGTAGTCGGGAACAAAGCCGGGATTATACAAATCTTGCAGCAATTGACTCAAAGCTAATTCCCCATCTGTTTCTTTTTTGGCTTTACGACCTTTGCCAATGTCCGCATGCAGCAAGCGTTCAATGTTCTCTTGAATTTTGTTTGTTTTGCTGTTAGTTTCTCGCCGATTCATCTCAATTTTCCTCCTTCTGTCGATAATGGCCTGCTCCGTTTGACGGGCCCAACAACGTGCCGTGACTTGCCAAAGTTGCTCACACCACGCCGAGGCGGAATCCTTGGAATCATCGTCCGGCCATTGGATGCAATGGTCCATGTCTAAAACCAAGTGGTCGAATTCGTCACCCATTTTCCATCTTGTATACTGTCGCTTAAAAGAATCAAACGTTATCCCAAGCGATTTGACTTCATCGTTCAATTGCAAGGATCGGGATTGTTCGTCGTCGGATGAATCGACAAATTCGCGTTCGAAGAAATGGTCGAGACAAATTTCGGCACGCAGCATCAGAAAATCCCAATAGGAAGCCGTGTCTTGATAAAAGTTTGACAGACAAGTTATGGCGTCGAAACATTTCTCATTTTTGTCGTACCATAAGTAATGTGTTGGATGAGGCGATGATGATGTTGCAGGATTTTCCGGTACATAAAAGGTTTGACGACTCAAATTTAACGAAGACTCGTAAAAACCGTAGCAGATGATTTCGGATTCGTAACTGTCGGGGTGCTGCTGAGCCCAAAAGAGCTGAAATTTCTTCAACACCTTGACGACCTCCTGGATGGTAATGGATTTTGACTGTTGATGACAATCGATTGTGGCTCGAAACTTGTTCCACGTCGATTCGTCAAGCCATTCGAAGCCTTTCATAACGGCTAGCGATGCATAGTCTAGGCTTTTGAGCCAATAACATGAAGAATAATGTTGGAGGAGACTCAGAACGAGTGACTCTTCGGTTGTCAAGCCGCCGATCTTGTGGTTTGACGTCAATCCGGCGCATTGCTTCTCTAAACATTCGCGTAGAGCGTCGGTATCTTTTTCTTTAATGTCGATTTCTATGCGGTGACGATTAAGTTCGAAACCCGCTTTTCCCTTGAATCCTAAAATAAAAATATCTTTATTATAATGGCAATGAATTACATACTTGCGGTAGAAAAAAATAGTACAATATTTCGCTAAATAAAGAATATGCAAGCAATAAATAAAAGGTGAATCTAAATGAATAAGTGAAGTTTAAAAAGTGTTGGCATTATTACAAAATGTCTATCAAGGCCCAGAATACGGTGGACAATCAAAATAAAAAAAATAAACATTAAGCAATCATTTCAAATTTAGGGCATTCGTATTACCTATAGGTTTACACTTGACGGCCATCTTGAGTTTTGCAACTAATAGATGTCAAAGGATTTGCTGATCTGCATTGTTCCACTTGTGTCCAATAACAGTTTATACGCCTGCTGTAATAGAAAAGTAAAAATTTTAAGCCGGTTCATACAGCTCCTAAAAAACTTACGAAATCTCGTATGAAAAACTAAAAAAACCGATAATGATAAGGGGGAAATCGACCCGTAGCAACTAACCACCAAAGTCAAATAATATGTCAAAAATACGATAAGATTAGCGATGAATTTCATCGATTCGACATCGACCGATGATATCAGCCAACTGTCCTACGTGTTTGCTTAGTACTAACAAAGAACGATTACATATTTTAAGTTATAAATTTTTTTTAAATATACGGTTGCTAGGACACATTCCTAGTGTTCTACTTGGCATATCCCGGAGAGAACTGCAGTTAGTGACAAAAAAAAACTTTCTATAGGGGGGGGGGGGGCACATATTGATACCTTATGCCTTTTGTTGGCGATATATCGTTAAACAAATAAAAGCAAAATGTTTCGACATATTCTTTTTAAAAGAGTGACCGCTACATTTTACATACGTATTTATATCACACCATTAACACACCGTATAAAAACTAATTTCAGTTAATGGCTGACTATTTCAGTAATAACATTGTTTCTAGTTATTTCGACTAAAAGAAATACAAAGCGCTCGATAAAACAGAAGATTCGTATCATCATTTTGCAAGGCAAACTATTTTTGTTCAGCGTTAAACAGGATGGGTTTGAAGGAAAAAAATACCTTCGCACATTTAAGAGATCATCATGATGAGAATTAAGAAGTAGACGAATTATACAAAATGTTCTTACCTTGTTCGGCAGCACCGCGTTACTTCCTCGTACAAAACTTCTGAAATGTACTCCTTTCAATCACTATTACCGAGACTATTACACGTCAGTATATCTATAAAAAAAATGTAGATGTGAATACATTTCAAATCGTACACACGATCAAGGTTTCCTTGACAGACAACTATTAAAATGTTTCACTAATTACATACCCAACTAAAACCATGAATGATCGAGAAGTAAAAATTGAAGCTAGCAGTTAGAAAGCTCAAACAAAAGTGGCAAAGTTGCCATCCTCAAAATTGAGTTTCACAAGATTGAACTTATCTTATCTCATCGATGCAATCTCTCGGTGGCAAAGGATCATAAAATTAGCCTGTTTTAAACGTGAAATAGGAAAATAAATAATGAGACAAATAATTTATTACCTGAAATATAATTTTGATTTTTAAAATTCAAACACCATTACTTTGTAATTACGTAAATTTTTACCTTATTTTTTTATAAATTCGCGGGTGAGAAACTTTAAAGGCTAACTTACTTATCAAACTTATCAAACACTTATGGAGTCAGAAAAGTCAAACCAGGGGTCTCTCCATACCCTCTGATCAAACGAATGCGTTTGAACTTTAGACGCAACTGAGGTAAAAGTCCTTGAATACAAGATTTCGTTCATTCTCATTCGTTTAGAGCTGTACCGTTTGACAGCACAAAACAAAGAAATATAATTAGCTTTTTTGAGGCACAGTAATACGCAACGCTAAGAAGTACTCTGAAGACAATCGTGTTGCCATACTTTGAATTCAAAAAGTTGTTTTAATTTTTTTTTTTTGGCATTTTATTTTAAAAAATTAGCCTAACAAAGAAATGGTAAACTGTTTTTATCTAGATTTGTTTTCTTGTCTTTGACATTCAACAAATGGAACAAAGTTTCCTATCGGTCGCACACGCACATGTAGCGAGTGTGAACTTCAAAAAAAAGAAAGGGATGACATAAAAAGCCCGAAAATTTTGGAAGAAACTAATTATGCAAAAATACGACCACTTTCCGTCTTATGTGTTCTTGTGTTGGTGTGCCATTATTTCATAGGATTTTTCGTCCTATTTTACTCGTTTGAAACTCATGCACTGCATTAAATGTGGATTCGAAGACTAAACCAATTTATCCAGGGATAAACTCGAAAACCGAGATCTTGGTGACACCTAAAAATATTTTGTACGTATACTCGTTATAGACATAATCAAAACACCGCAAAACACCGCAAGTAAAAAACATTGAATCGTTAAATAAATCAACTGGAAAATAGCACTGCCCACTGGGAGCCATAACGTGGCATGAAAAAGTCAATGTTATGTTCTCAGTGACGACGGTCAGATTTAGCCCACAAAGCACAAAGTATGAAGACTATCAATTAATCCAAACCCTTTTTCATTCTCCAAATTATTCGCAAGTAATTTAACAACATAACAATTTAGTTTGAATGTGCTTACGGGATAGAATTCGTGTTCGATTTTCTAGACATCTTAACTGTAATAGCTCTACGTGGGTGTGACGCACTTTATACGTTCTGTTAAACACTGACTATACGGATTCAAGTTAGTGAAATTACATTCCTTATTCAAATTATCAAGTTTTATACGAATAGTTTTAACTTGAACTCATTCAAGGATGAACCTGAAAGAAACCACAAAGGTTTCTCTCATTGCAACTACTTGCATATGCCGTAACATGATTTATAACAATTCAACGTCCTTTTTTCTAAAATTATTCACAAGTAATCTTACAGTGGTACAATTTAACTTGAATGGATTTACCGTAGGATTCATTGCAAGCCGACGTCTAAAACCAGTGAAACACAGCTCTACGTCGTGGTGTGACTTGCTGAACGTTCTGACTTCTGAGACACAAATTGACTACAGTATTAGACAAAAATATTTGTTCCAAATTAGTAAAAATCACTTCGTTCAATTAAATTACATAAGAACAAACCTTATCCAAAACCGTGTTAGTCTAACCACATCCGCAAGTGTCCATCTCGGTTCTCTGCTTACACTCATGACTCATCTCATCTAAAGACAAACCTGCTGGAAGAAACCGCGCAGAACCATGCACGTCTATTGTCTAGTGGCTCTAAAACTGAAGAAAAGAAATCGCGAAAAACACCGGTGTCAGATTGTAACCTTCACGAACGATTTCTGTGAAATAAAAAATTAAAAAAATCTTATTTTCAAGATGATTGCGATTGATTAATTAGATCAATTATAATTATTTGAAACTTGAAAAATTTAGTTTAAAATTTTAAGTTTTCAAGATTTCAACGTAGCTAGGCTAGCAGACGATTACTTATTTCCAGCCAATGCCAATGCCAGTGTGAGTGTGTAGCAATGTGCGACAAAGTTGATTAGACCCTTAAATTTTCACGTGTATAAATATTTCCTTCTTAAGAAATGGGGAAAATTAACGTTTCTCTTCTTCGTTACTTGAATACAGAAGACTACCGTGTTTTGACGGCTGTAAGTAGCTTACTACAAAACACTAAAAACAGTACTTCTTAACTTCACTTTTAATTGACAGGTTGAAATGGGCATGAAAAATCACGAGCTCGTCAACACAAAATTGATTGCGACAATTGCCCAGCTAGCAGGTGGTGGAGCCCACAAAATCCTTATGAGACTGTCCAAAGAACGATTGGTTGCTTATGAGCGTGGAAAACATTGTAACACAACATGTCACATTCTTTAATATTTCAATTATTTTAATTTTGTTTGCCATTAATTTAGATGATGGTTACAGATTAACCAATTTGGGTTATGACTTTTTGGCCCTTAAAACCTTTGTGAAGAAAAATGTGCTTCATTCTTTTGGTAATCAGATTGCGCGGGTAAAGAAGCTGATGTCTATGTGGTGGGCAATGAAGAACAAAAACGGCTGTGCTTGAAAATCCACAGGTAATTTTGTGTGCTCGTGTGATTAATTTTTGAAATGTCATAATAATTTTTGTCAATTACAGATTGGGGCGAACGTCTTTCCGCAAGATTAAAGAAAAACGAGATTACCATCAACATCGTAACAACGCCTCTTGGATTTACCTTTCCCGACTGTCTGCTACACGTGAATTTGCCTACATGAAGGCCCTTCACGAGCGTGAATTTCCCGTACCCGAACCCATCGACTTTAATCGTCATTGTGTTCTCATGGAGCTGGTGAACGGCTACCCCCTGTAATTGAATTTCTTCGTTTGATATTTAATTAACTTGTACTAAATTCTCGTTTCTTTCACTAGATGCCAATTGAGAGAGCTGAAGGATGCAGGTGCACTGTTTGAAGAATTGATGAATTTGTTGTTGAAATTGGCCAATCACGGTGTGATTCACAGTGATTTCAACGAGTTCAACATCATGATTGATGAAGATGAGAAGCCCATTCTGATTGATTTCCCACAGATGGTGTCCACCAGCCATGTCGAGGCTGAACAGTAATTTCGCCCTTCATTGAAAATTTAACAGTGTTGTTTCTAATCGGATATTTTGTTTCAAGGTTTTTCGACCGCGACGTGAAATGCCTCAGAGATTTCTTCAAACGACGTTTCAATTTTGAGGGGGAAGCATATCCTGCTTTTAGTGACGTGGTGTAAGTTGAAATCAATAAATTACGTAAACTTTTATCAATTACTTATTGTAAATTCAAATAGGCGAGAGGCTAATATCGATGTGGAGGTCTCAGCCAGCGGCTATGTCAAAGAACTCGAAGAAGAATTGGAAGAAGATTATGAAGAAGAATCAGACAATGAAGTCGAAGCGGATCACGACGATATACCGGAAGAGAAAATCTCAAAAGAAGTTCCGCCCTCTGAAAATAAAACTGTTGTTACTGAACGTAACGTAAAAGAACCAAACACAGCAGAGTCGACCCCAGATGAGCCGTTACCAGTTGAAAATAAAATTCTTGAGCCGATCAGCGATCCTGCTGATCTGGAATACGTTCCAGAAGTGCCTATTGAAGGGCTAGCAGAAGACGCCGAAGATGTGGAACAACTTTCAGAGATGTTAACGGACTGGTCCGGCATCAAAACCAAGAGAACCGGAGCTGGCAGTACCGCTTCCATGTCGACTATCCATCCGGATGTCATCAAACAGAGAGTGAAGAGCACCATAACAAGGCGACAGAACATGCAAGCAGTGCAGAGAATACGCGCCAAAGGTGAAGCAAGTGCCGCCACCCGAAAGAAGCGAGAAAATAAAGATATGATTCGTTCTGATGGTATCTGGGGATGGGACAATTGAAAATTGTAACTTTGACATATACACTGAGTTGTTAACAAAACAAATTTTTTTACTATAAATTTATTTACAAAAGTTGTCATTCATCAGAGTTGGGCAAATTTAAACCAAAGGTCTCACAGATGAACTGAAAACCAGGAGGAGGTTCAGCTTTAATTAGCTTTAATGTTTGTCAGGATGAGGGGGTTCAAATTCATAGTCCTTTCATTCCCCCATATGGGCAATGTGTTAGACCGTCTCTCATGTCCTGGAAAATGAGGTACTCCTCTTGGATGGACGTATTCCGAATCAGATTCTTCGTCATTACTTGACGCCATATCGCACTAAAATTGAAAACAAAAAGTTTTGAAATTAAAGTACAAGCATATAACAAGCCAGAAGAATAAAAGCCCGGGAAGAGCGAGAACAGTTCGTAGCCTTGGGCCTTTGGACCCGCCTCCAAACACAATCTTATATTTCTCTTAGCTAAATTTTGTAAAGGTTTTCTCAGAGTTCAGTAATAAACCAAGTAATTATTTTATTTGGGTAGAAATATTACAAACCTTTCAAAATAACAGCTAGATAATAGATATCAGCCTCAAAGCAGTCGGCAAGAAATTTTCACGTAGAAAAACGAACATGTACGATTTCCAGTAAACAGCAACCCCTACTACACTGGTGTTAAATTTAAATTTTTGAAAACAAAAACACTTAGTGATTGAATTATTCTTTGCATTTAAAAAAATTGAATGGATTTATTACAAAATTTCATTTCGAAAAACGGCATTCATTAGATTCATTTTGTTTATAGTTGATAAAATCAGTTGAAAAGGCACAGAGTTGTTTATTTCAACGCAGCTTGGCTATCTATAGCAGACGACTTTTCTTACTTCTTCTTTGTGTCAAGTTTACCTGTGTTCAGGATATTCGAGGTCAGAAAAATGTTGGTGTCTAATTAAAAAGTTTCCGACTGATAAATGGTGAAAATTAACTTTTCTTAACTTTTAGTGTGAATACTGAATACTATAGAAGATTCTCAATCATGTATTGTTGCCATAAGAAACAGTAGCTTCTAAAAATGAATAAAGTCTCGTCTGGATAACACTGTGTTAGCTTCGTACATTTTTTTTAGTATGCAAATGGTTGAGCCGACAAAATTTGAAGATTATGTCTAAATTATGACCAGGGAAACACTGCAATGCATGAGTTTTTGTCGTTGTTTATTTCTCTTTATACCCCTACTGTCAAGTCCAGAGTCCATACCCTTTACAGGCTTCAACATTTCCAATAAAATATCTAATAATTATTCAATTACATACCCATGAAATAAAGTAAAAACACCCAAGTGGAAGTAATATCATGATGCACACATTTAGGTGTTCAGTCATAATTCAAAATAAAGCAATTCAAAAAGGCAAATGTAGAAAGATAAAGAAACTAAATGTTCCAATGTTTACTAAATGAAGCGGGGGGGGGGGGGAGATGACTTGAACAACTGATTGTTCTTTAAGTTTGTGATCACATAAACTGATTTAATAGATACGTTTAATAGCCTTGCTCTTAAAGAACTTGATCAAGTTGACCAACTCATGGAATTTAACCAAGCAACGCTGTGTCACTGTCGATTTTTCCAAAACCAGACGGCCGGATCGAACATCTGTCCCAGGATCTCCTATTGATGAAACACTGCTGCTGGCAGCTGCAAGGACGAGCTCATCGTCTTTAAAGTTCAATTTCTGCTGTCTCGTTATCCTTTGGCTGACAACAGATTGCTGAGCGATGCGTTGCTCAAATGTTTCTTGAATTTTTGATCGGACGCGCAGGCGGATTCTTTTCAAGCGCCTGAGTCGTTTGAGATCGGAGGCCAGCACTTTTTCGTGACGTGAAATGGCATTCTGTTCTCCGACCATGTCCCTCGACATCCGATCGATAGATTCCGCTTCTTCTGCTTGCTGCCGTTCGGCGCTACGTATCGCTTCCAATTTACTCTCCCATTCTAGATCACCATCGTCTTGTTTTCTTGTTTTATGACGATGACTGTAAAATTGTGAAGCGGTTTCATCAGCAAATGCGTTAAAAGGGTGATTTCTCTGCGGCACATCATCAGCCACGGAAATTTTGCCTTCGTTTCCGCGTTTGCCTGCCGCAGCATACCTCATTGAACTGATCCAAATTCTTGGAATTCCAAACTTCCTATATCCGATTATTCTATTAGCCGAACGGACCTTACTCAAATCGTTTCGGATACTCTTGTGACGTCGCCAGTGCCCCTTATTCACTGTCACATTAGATGACCACCACTTGTCTGGCTCGAAATATAAAAACGCATCTTGTCCGTGTTTGCCGCCCGATCCTCCCGGGGCACCGCGACCAGGATTGCCATTTTTACCCGTCTTTCCTTTTTCACAGTCTCGTTCGAAGAGGTTAGTTACATCACTTTGTGATACTGTGATTTCCACTAGTCCACCTCGTCCGCCTAATCCACCCTTGCCGCTGTTGCCTCCCGATCCACCATTTCCGCCAGGATTTCCTGGCCGGCCTTTGTTCTCGTACAAAAATTTGCGATCGAAATAATACCAAGTATATCCTTCTGCATAATTGCTGGGAAATGTTCCGTCAGCTCCGTCAGATCCTTTATGGCCGGGTTGGCCGTCACCGCCGTCCTGGCCGTCAGCTCCTTTCCCACCGCGAGCCACAATCTTCAAATGACCAGTGAAACTTTCGCAGTCAATCATGACGTGTCCGGCATGCTCGCCATGTCGACCTCTTAGTCCATGGCTTCCGTTTTCGCCCGCTCCGTTTCCATCGGCTGCTTTCGGACTCTCGTGCTCTTTGCCATCACGGCCCGACGTTGTTATGGTCCGGCATTTGCTGTCGGGTGAACTGACGACACGAATAAGCGGAGCCACCAGGCTCACGCTGATGCCGGGCACTTCCCAGTCGCAATCCACGTAGATAACTCGTTTCGCGTAGATGCCAATTTTCCAAACTTTGTCGAGTTTTACTGACGATGCAACTTTCTCCGCAACTTTCGTCAGCACGACACTCGCTTCTTTGCTGATTTCTCGTCCTACAAAGTTGTCCAAAGCCGAGTGCAATTTTTCCAACACTTGCTTCTTATTCGACTGGTTTTTCACGTATTTCTCTAACGCGGCCCGCTTCTCTTTATTAGTAGTCGGTGGATGTATTAGGTTAAAAACCTTGACGGCTAATTGGGAAGCATTCTTTTCTTGGTAGATTTCGTGATTTTGACGTTCGTAAGCCAAGTGGTAGTCGGGAACAAAGCCGGGATTAGCCAGATCGCGAAGCAATTGATTCCAAACTAATTCTTCCAACTGCTGGGATTCGTCAGACACACGTCGATCTAGTTCGCTTTTGCGTTGGCGGGCTTTGCCAAGTTCCCAGTTTAAGCGTTCAACGTTCTCTCGGATCTTGTCGATTTCGCTATTTCTTTCTATGCAATTCATCTCAATTTTCCTCTTTCTGTCGATAAAGCCCTGCTCCATTTGACGGACCAAACAGCGTGCCGTGAGTTGCCAAAGTTGCTCACACCACGCCGAGGCGGAATTCTTGGATTTCTTATCCGGCGATCGGGTGCAACTGTCCATGTCTAAAACCACGTGGTCGAATTCGTTGCCAATTTTCCATTCATCAAACTGTCTCTTGAAAGAACCAAACGTTTTCCCAAACGATTTGACTTCATCGCTAAATTGAGCGATTCGGACTTCTAACGCCTCGTCGCATAAAGCGACAAATTCCTGCTGGAAAAATTGATCGAGACAAATTCCGGCACGCCACTTCAGATATTCCCAATAGGAAGCCGTGTCTTCATAAAAGTTTGAAAGACAAGTTATGGCGTCGAAACATTTCTTATTCTTGTCGTACCACAAGTAATACGTTGGATGAGGCGATGATGATGTTGCAGGTTTTTCTGGTCGATTAAAGGCTAGACGACTAAAATTTGACGAAGACATATAAAAACCGAAGCAGATGATTTCAGAATGGCAACTCTTGGGGTGCTGCTGAGCCCAAAAGCGCTGAAATTTCTTCAACAACTCAACCGTCTGCTGGATGGTAATTTTTGATGATTTCGATTGTTCATGACAATCGATTGTGGCTCGAAAGTTGTTCCAGGTCGATTTGTCAAGCCACTTGAAGCCTTTCATAACGGCTAGCGATGCATAGTCTAGGCTGTTGAGACAATAACATGAAGAATAATGTTGGAGGAGACTCAGAACGAGCGACTCTTCGGTTGTCAAGCCGCCAATCTTCTGGTTCGACGTCAATCCAGCGCATTGCTTCTCTAAACATTCGCGTACAGCGTCGGTTTTTCCTGAAGCGATATCTACATTATTGATTTCTATATGGTGTTGACCAAGAACAAAAGTCCTTTTGAAGATCCAGCGATGGAGAGAAGGCAAAGGATTTCCAAATCGAAGGTAGTAGGCGGTACCGAAAAAAGCAACATGTGCAATTATAGCTACAGCCCGAGCGGCAGCCATTTCAATTCTTCTATCTTCAATTCATGTTCAAATAATTTTTAACCCTGTTTAGAAATTAACAATAAAAATTTAATATCCGGTTCATACACTGCTTAAAAAAAGTTACTCAATCTTATAACAGTACAAAGTGCTTAGAAGATGATAAAACATATGACTACAATCCACTCACATAACCCCCAAAAAAGTCAGATAAAAGTTGTAAAGTTCAACTAGATAAAGCCATTTCATGGATAACAACTAACAAGTATAACTGCCAAAGATTGCTTACGTGACAGAAGACCGTCGTTTTGAAAACAACTAACGCCGCCATTAATCCCAGTTGACCGAGCAGTTGACTTAATAAATTACACACTTTATGGTATGGATATTATTTAATGCTTATTTCAGTGAGATCACATTAACTTCATCTCCAACAAACAGGTTTTAACTCGAAAAAAATACCAAAATAAGTTTGTTTGTTACTATTCATAACTGCAAGTCCATTCGCAAATGTTGAAAAATCAAATAAACTAGAATAAGGACATGCGTTTGTATAAAAGTTCATCACGACAATAATGACTGAGGTAGAAAAATTATTTAAAAATATCCTACTTTATTACTCGCGAGCGCCTCGGTCGCTTCCTCGTACGGAAACTTTCTTTTATTCGGTCATCGTCAGTCTGCCCCTGAATATTAAAAAAATAATAATAAAGTGTGAATGAACAAGTGCTAAATTTCCTAGAATGTTTCTCTACGTACGTGGTAAACGAAACAAAATTATCGAGTGAAAATCGAAGAAAACTCACGACAATCAGAAAAATAGCCTCGATGCTCAAGAGTGAGAAAACTCAAGAAAATGAGTTCCACAAGCCATAGGAATTCCGATATTGATGTACATTGATAGTTTTATCTAAAAATATGCTTGCTCAATGATAAGATTGCCAAAGGCCGTGTTTGTCGTGGTAAAATTTGGGCATAACGTGAAGGAAAAATGTGATAATATTTAATCTATTTGACGAACACTATGGAACGAAAAAAGCAATCACTATGCAGTCTGTGCCTTTTGACAAGTAAAATAACATGAGGAAACTCGAAAGCTTTGAAAGAAACCTAGGTTGAAACGGAAGTTTAGAGACTCGCCTAAATGTTTCTGAATTTCAGTGTCTACTCATTCCATTTACAGCTGCTTCAATTAACTTTAGAGATGCACAGCAAAGAACTAAAAAAAAAAACCACCAGACAATCGTTATGCGCGTTATGCCGTTGGTATAAAGTGACTCACAAAAATGATGAATAAAAGGAATTTTGATCGTGGCATTAACTCGTTAACTTGGTTTGAATTTACCCGAGTTTTTTTTTTATTGGTCTATGTAGGAACAATATGCTATAATGTATTTTCTTCTTTTTTTCTTTAGTGTTCAACGAGAACACAAACAAATCTTGGCAGTGTCTATAAAACGATGAGGCACCACCAAAAATCGCAAAAATGATTCTGGGTTGAAAGAAAATGCTTATTAAAAATATTTCGAACAATTTTAAGATATAACCTTCTGTGTTTTAGTGTGCAATTTAATGTCTGAAATTCTATGCCTAACTTTACTCATCTTAAAAAGTTTAAAACTCTGAATGGGCGCTGGGCGCTGCTAAAAGAGATTGGAAAATAATAACGACCGAAACCGACCGAAATCGCAGTGACTCGAGTGACACTTACAACATACCACAAGCCACGTATTAAATCGTAAATTAACACGAAATAGTACTACAGATGTGACTGTGAAATGGAATCATCACGTGGCATGAGAAACGGAAAGGTTTCTGTCATGGTAACTACATACATAGACCTTAACATGATTTATTACATTTCAACATCCTTATCCCAAAATTATTCACAAGTAATCTGACAGTAATGCAATTTAGATTGAATGAGTTTACCGTAGGTTTCATTTCACGTCGACGTCTAAAAGCAGTGAAACAGCTCTACGTAGTAGTGTGACTAGCTAAACGTTCTGCGAGTTTCTGATACAAATTGACTACAGTATTTAACAAAAATATTTGTTCCAAATTAGTAAAACACTAAAACTTACTTGGTTTAACTAAATTACATTAAGAACAAACCTTCTCCAAAACCGTGTTCGTCTATAAAACCACATCTACACGTGTCCATCTCCGTACTCTTCCTTACACTCATGACTCAAATAAATCTCATCTGAAGACAAACCTGCTGGCTGGAAGTAACCGCGCACAACCATGCACGTCTATTGCCTAGTGGCTCTAAAACAGTAAAACTAAAAGGGTAGAAAAAAGTCGCGAAAATACACCGGTGTCAGATTGTAAATTTCACGAACGATTTCTGAGAAATTGAAATTTTAAAAAAATATAATATTTGATTGCTATTGATAAATTAGATAAATTATTTGTATTTTAAACTTGAAAGATTTAGTTAAAAATGTTAAGTTTTCAAGATTTCAACGTATCTGTCTCGACTAGCAGACGATTGTTATTTACGCCAATGTGTAGCAATGTGCGTCAAAGTTGGTTAGGCCCTAAAATTTTCACGTGTATAAATATTTCCTTCTTTCTTAAAAAATGGGGAAAATTAACGTTTCTCTTCTTCGTTATTTAAATACAGAAGATTACCGTGTTCTGACGGCTGTAAGTAGCTATCTTTACTACAAAACACTAAAAACGGAACGTCTTAATTTCACTTTTAATTGACAGGTTGAAATGGGCATGAAAAATCACGAGCTCGTCAACACAAAATTGATTGCAACAATTGCCCAGCTAGCAGGTGGTGGAGCCCACAAAATCCTTATGAGGCTGTCTAAAGAACGATTGGTTGCTTATGAGCGTGGAAAACATTGTAACTCAACATGTCACATTCTTTAATATTTCAATTATTTTAATTTTGTTTGCCATTAATTTAGATGATGGTTACCGATTAACCAATTTGGGTTATGACTTCTTAGCTCTTAAAACCTTTGTGAAGAAGAATGTGCTTCATTCTTTTGGCAATCAGATTGGTGTGGGTAAAGAAGCTGATGTCTATGTGGTGGGCAATGAAGAACAAAAACAGCTGTGCTTAAAAATCCACAGGTAATTTTGTGTGCTCGTGTGATTAATTTTTGAAATGTCATAATAATTTTTGTCAATTACAGATTGGGGCGAACGTCTTTCCGCAAGATTAAAGAAAAACGAGATTACCATCAACATCGTAACAACGCCTCTTGGATTTACCTTTCCCGGCTGTCTGCTACACGTGAATTTGCCTACATGAAGGCCCTTCACGAGCGTGAATTTCCCGTACCCGAACCCATTGACTTTAATCGTCATTGTGTTCTTATGGAGCTGGTGAACGGCTACCCCCTGTAATTGAATTTCTTCGTTTGATATTTAATTAACTTGTACTAAATTCTCGTTTCTTTCACTAGATGCCAATTGAGAGAGCTGAAGGATGCAGGTGCACTGTTTGAAGAATTGATGAATTTGTTGTTGAAATTGGCCAATCACGGTGTGATTCACAGTGATTTCAACGAGTTCAACATCATGATAGATGAAGATGAGAAGCCTATTCTGATTGATTTCCCACAGATGGTGTCCACCAGCCATGTCGAGGCTGAACAGTAATGTCTTCATAAAAAATTCAACAGTTTTGTTTATAATCGGAAATTTTGTTTCAAGGTTTTTCGACCGCGACGTCAAATGCCTCAGAGACTTCTTCAAACGACGTTTCAATTTTGAGGGAGAAGCATATCCTGCTTTTAGTGACGTGGTGTAAGTTGAAATCAATAAATTACGTAAAGTTTTATCAATTACATACTGTAAATTTCAACAGGCGAGAGGCCAATATCGATGTGGAGGTTGCAGCCAGCGGCTATGTCAAAGAACTCGAAGAAGAATTGGAAGAAGATTATGAAGAAGAATCAGACAATGAAGTCGAAGCGGATCACGACGATTTACCGGAAGAGAAAATCTCAAAAGAAAGTCCATCTGAAAATAAAACTGTTGTTACTGAAGACGTGAAAGAACCAATCACAGCAGACTTGACCCCAGATGAGCCATTGCCAGTTGAAAATAAAATTCTAGAGCCCATCAACAAACCACTTGATCCGGAATATGTTCCAGAAGTGTCTATTGAAGGGCTAGCAGAAGACGCCGAAGATGTGGAACAACTTTCAGAGATGTTGACGGACTGGTCCGGCATCAAAACCAAGAGAACCGGAGCTGGCAGTACCGCTTCCATGTCGACTATCCATCCGGATGTCATCAAACAGAGAGTGAAGAGCACCATAACAAGGCGACAGAACATGCAAGCAGTGCAGAGAATACGCGCAAAAGGTGAAGCAAGTGCCGCCACCCGAAAGAAGCGAGAAAATAAAGATATGATTCGTTCTGATGGTATCTGGGGATGGGACAATTGAAAATTGTAACTTTGACATATACACTGAGTTGTTAACAAAACAAATTTTTTTACTATAAATTTATTTACAAAGTTGTCATTCATTAGAGTTGGGCAAATGTAAACCGAAGGTCTCACAGATGAACTGAAAACCAGGAGGAGGTTCAGCTTTAAGAACTAAATTTGAATTTCGACTGGCGAAATTTGCCAGAGTAATTTGACTTAGATGAAGACAGTTGGGTACTGATCCACTTTCAACCACCTTAAGTCGAGCTAAAATGTCTGCAGGGATTTTCTGAAAGTTTGACAAGTAGTCAGCTTGAACGGGGCTGATGGCTAAACGTTTGCCTTTGATTTCTTGAACGCGATTGCCGAATATGTGATCTCCAAGAATAGGTGAGAACAGGTGGGCAAAGTACACGCGCAAAAAGTGATTTTTGACGGACGAAACATCGATTTCCACCAGACTGCATGGTCCATCTCCATGGGATAACGATTTGTAGTTTACTTTGTACTCCTGGACTAGGTTTTCAGCTACTTTCTTCTTGCTGTATTCTTTCATGATGACAGGCTGTTGAAAAATAAGAATTATGATCACAAAGAGAGTTTAAGTGAAGGAACTAAAGGTATTACCAGTTTTCGTGTTAAATCCTTGTGCTCAAAAAGCCCCATCCCAACAGTGCCTTTGGATTCAGAGGGTTTGGGTTCTCCAATGGTTACCGCCAAATACTTGAATGTATGGATTTTTCTCAACTTGTTTGTGTTGTAGCACTGCCTAATTTTGTCAACTACTTTCTCGTCCTGGCAAGTGAATAAGGAAATTCCACTCGCAAACCTCTCAACCGATTTGGCTGGCAAGAGTTTTTCTGCATTGAGTTTAGAGGCCAAAGGAATCAGCACCTCGTCTATTGAGAACAGGCTTTCGTTGTGGCCAGTTGTTAACCCACTTTTCATTAGTGGCACCCCAAATGGTTTGTTGATGGCTACAAGTCCATCTGAATAAAAAAAAGGGTGAATACCGTCATTGCAATTAAAGAGACGAATTTAGCAAAAAATTACCTTTGTTGTATATTACATTTGCGGCTAAATGGTCAACAAATTGCTCCTTGGTTTTCCATGGATAAGGATTACGCAGCACATGAACAGGCTTCGGCTCACGAACCTCTTCCGACTCTAATTGTATTTTCGGTTTGGTTTTTCTGATTGAACTATAATTCTGCCGGCTGCATTTGATTAAACTACTGTAAAATCTCAGCGAAATCGGCATGATTTTTACTGATAAAGAACACGAGGAATAATAAACAAGTGAGCAGACGATTCGATTTTCTTCTATCTAGCGGAGTTATTTCTCAACAAGTAATTTTTGAATTTCTTTCGATCCAATTTGATTGAAAAGATTACCACAAACTTTGCTAGACATTTTTTCTGCCGTCAACCCTGTAAAATTGCCTCGTTAATTTTTCCAATTTTACTGTCAAATTTGAGCGTTTATCTATTTTCATTTATTACTGCAATGGTGGTCGTTTGTAATCGTCAGAGATTTTAAATACACCATTCTCGAATGACTGCTTGACCATCTTACTCATTATGACATACTCCATAATTCACCGACATCAAGAAAATTGGGAAAAAACATAAAAACAGGGAGACACGACGAATACTTAATGGTGACACAACACGTCAGATACATTGGCGGGAATGAATGGGAAAAGACAAAAATATTTCAAACTTGTCCGGCAGGTAACATGGCTAAGTAGTTGGTGTCTGCAAGGCTCTCTGTGGGAGACAAGGGCGCATGGCCTCCGATATTGGTGTAAGCCATCGGCGTTTGCGGAGGTGTGTTGATTTCTGTGCTGGTGTTGATGTAATTCGTCACACTCAACTTCGGATACAATTTGAGAGGGACATTCGGAGGCTGTGATGAAGTGGGAGCATTTGATGGTGGAGAATCTTCTCGTTTGCCAGTGCTGTTCATCCTTAAATAGTCGGGCATGGACTCTGCTGCCCCAGCATTACTGGGTTCATCAGTTTCTTTGTTCATTTGCATGTAATTATTCGTTTCTTCCACCTCCTCCGCACCGGCGAAACGTTGGCGAATGATTGGAGTCACCATCTCGCCCAAAATCTCCTCCAATTGAGCGAATGTCAACCTCTCCTCCTGGTTGTGCTTCCAGCAATCCGCCATGACGTTGCCGATGACTCTGGGCATCAATTCCGGTCTCTCCATCCGCTGGCCACTTTGCAGAAATCGGATCAATTCCGCCAGTTCATTCACCTCTGTCCAAACATAAAAATAATTCATTTTGCAAGCAACTAAAATTAACAACTGTATACCTGGATAGGGTTGTTTGCTGAGTGAAAAGAGTTCCCAAATGGTCACGCCGTAAGACCAAACATCCGACTTGGAAGAAAAGACTCGATCGACCAGAGATTCAATGGCCATCCACTTGACAGGCAGAGCTTCTTGTCCTTGTTTCTGGTAGTTGCAATTCTTGTAGACTTGGCGCGACAGTCCGAAATCGGCGATCTTGACAATGTTGTCGTCGGCCAGCAGAACATTACGGGCCGCCAAATCTCCGTGCAACACCTTGGGGTAAAAATAAATGTCACAGAGCTATCTTCACCAATTTAAACGAGGGTATTGAAACCTTTCGCTTGGTCAAGTAGTTCATTCCGCAGGCGATTTGGTAGGACCATTCAATCAGGTCGTGAGTGCAGACGATCGGACTGCGGGACTCCTCCTTCTTGCTGCTGTTGGGCGACCAGTAGCGAGGCTTGTAATCCGAACTGTTATTGCCGCTGGGAACTTGAGCAGGTGGTGTCGGTTTGGCAGCGCTTTCCTCCGGCGTCGAGCTCAAATTCATGTTGTGAATATTTTGAATCAATTGAGGCACCAGCTGAGGCGCAGCTTTCCTATCATTCATCATCTTTATCTTAAGCGGCTCATTTCAAACATTTGAATGCGGGTTGGGTCGACTTACTGTTGACAGACGGGTGAGGGATCACCTTCTTCGTCCAGTTCGTTCATGAAATGACTACGATTGGTCATCAGAAAGTCCTGCAAGTTGCCGTAGGCGCAGAATTCCACGATGACCATCAACTCGCCTTTGATGAGATTTTTGGTGCAGGCTCCTAGAAGACTCACGACGTTCAAATGGAAGCCCAAATGTATCAGGATCTTGAGCTCAGACGCCAGCGACGTCAGCCCAGTGTTGTCCAGGGCTGATTTGACCATTTTGACGGCGACTTTGCTGTTCCCAGGGCCCATACCCACGGCTTTAGCTTGAACGACGCGACCAAACTGCCCGGCACCCAATTGTCTCCCTATTTCAATTTATAATCTGATTAAATAAACAATTTCACTAGATTTTCGTCCAAGACTCACCAAGAACCAGATGATTGGAGGGGAATTCGTATTTGTTGTCGTAGGGCAAAAGGTCCAGTTGGTCCTCCAAAGGCGAGTCGGGATTAATTCTTTCCAAATTGCCTTCCAGGAGCTTCAAACGGTTGTTGATCAACTCTTGATAGACTTTCTGCACTCGAATCAATTGGACAATTTTAAGCTTCAAGTGAATTCCCATGACATTTTCAACTGCAATGAGGCGCAACCTTTTGTTTGAAGGAACTTTTGAGGAAGAGGGCCAGCAGGATGAAGCCAACGATGATGAAGGCTACCACGATAGCGATGGCGGAGATGATTCCGGCTCCCAGTCCGTGAACTTTGACGTGAAAATACTTTTCCTTCGATCCTTGAAAGTTGCTGAATTTGCAAAAGTAGGTGATGTCGGTGCTGGCGTAGTAAACGATGAGGACGCTGTTGCGTCCGTCATCCGTCGTATTAATGTCGTGGTACTTGGTCCGTCCGTCGTCCAGGATTTCTTCAGCCGAATGGTTTCCCTGTTTACGAAATTGGGAATTTTAAAAGAACTTTTTTGTTTAAAAGGAAATGATGGGTTACATACAATTCTCATGAACCACTGGACTCTGGGCTTTGGGACGGCGGCAGTGTCCCGGCATTCAAGTGAAAATTCGCTTCTCAGATCAACGTCTTTAGGTTCATCATCCGCATGAACTATAAACGGTGCCATAGAACCTAGTTGGAAAATTCAAATTGAATCAAATCAGCTCTGTGACATCATTCCAATGACTCTTATTTATACTAGCGACATTCACTGTGACGTTGCTGACGGGAATATTCAAATTATTGGCGTCGTAGCACTGGTATATTCCTTTGGCTTCCATCGGGATGTTGGTCCAATTCAATCGGTGTACCTGGAACGTTCCCAAAGGTGGTGGGTATTCCTGGGGGCTAGTTTCGTCCTCGAACGGTAGGGAATAACCTTTCCCACCTGTCAATTTGAATCATTTACAATCAAAACCCAATGAAAACTAATCAAAAGACTATAGAAATGGGAGGTTAAGTGATATACTGGCTGGGAGACTAGCTGAGTTGATTTCCATGAAAGAGTTTGTCGTTTGGTTAGGTGGAGAAACAGCGGGTAACCATCGCCAAGCTAGGTTCATCGCGTCTTTGTTTTTACTGCGACACGTCAGAGTGATTTGATCTCCCTCTACGATCGGAGTGGAATTATCAACATTGGTCAGTACTTGCACTCCTGTGTCAAGTGAAAAAGAGGAATAAGGAATCAATTATACAACGTGTTCAAATATTTTGGCATACATACCCTGAATTTTTATTTTGAATTTCATAGAAATGCTCTTCTTGAGTGATTTAGGCCACGTCGCCTCGCATTGGTGTTGGCCTTTCATCTCCCAGGAATCGACGATCTTGATCCGGAATCCTTCCAAGGGATTGAAACTCCAGTCGCTTTTGGGATCGTCGGGTACTTCAGAGGAGGCGATTATCTAACGGATATTTCAATGTGCTGGTTTAAAACCAATGTGAAACATTTGATGTACGAGCTAACAAGTCACTTTATTGTCGTCGTCGAATTTTTTGAGGATGACCCGAACGGATGGATGAGTCGGGCCACAGCCAACCTGAACATTGGATTCCGAATAATGGCCAATGACTCGCAAGTCTCGATTGGGTCCCGCGGGCTGCATGGCCGGTGGAAGTATCAAATGTTCAGGATCTATTTAGTTGAGAAAATTGAACAGAATTATTAGTCAAGCAAAGCTGAAATACCCAAAACTCTTGTTGTTTATCGCACCTTCGACGTAAACAAATTGACGGTAATAAATGTCGTTTAGATTATCTTTATTGTAGCAGGTGTAATAGCCCGTGTCCAAATAACTGGCGTTCTGGACAATCAGAATAGAGGTGGACTCGGAGTAATCGCCGAATTCGAGTTTTTTTATCCACCGAAATCTTGGGGGTGTTTCCTGTTATGACAAAATAAAAAATGGACAACATACCCGAGTTTAATTTCAAAAACTTTAAATGAAACACAATAAAATGGTCACTTTTTCGCGGTGATAGTAAGCATCCTCCTCCATTCTGTAAGGTCCGAGCCATTCCACCTGACCGAATGCGTCACTATTGTAGCACGTCAAATTGAAAGTCGATCCTCTCGTGAAAATGTGGACGTCTCTAGTCTGATCGTGGAATTCGTGCATCCCACGATTATTATCGCCATTCAGGGTCGAAGCTGAGAAGCCAAAACAAGGATTTAGATTTTAAAAAAATCAAACAATATTTAGCTTAATAAGTTATTAGTTACTAGAGACAGTCAAGGTGGTGTTGCTTGTCAGCTGGTTGGCGCTGTTCAAATTTCGACACTGGTAGATGCCCGAAGCTTCTTTTGGGACTGTAGTCCACCGGATGCGACTGACGATCGACTTGATGGAACTGGGGCCGGAAATCAGAACACCATTTACTATCTTTTCAGCTCCTATAATAATTAAAAACATCTGTTTATGGTGGCAGTATGAAACAATGATTTCCCCTATTCATTTTACCTGGTGGTAGGCGATTATGGTCGAGATTGACGACTACACCGTTAGCTATCCATCGCCAAGATAAAACTACGGGTTGCCCGGCTCTCTGCTCGGCACGGCAAACGATCTCCAGTGGGATACCCAGTTGCACTCGTTGAGGTAACTGTGTTACTTCGACTCCCCCAACTGTGAATGTCAACATGAATTTCACGCAAGGTAGGAAAATTATTTTTGCACACATTTTTACCCAAGAGTGGTTGGCAGCATTGTCCGAGCAAGATCACCAACAAGACCAGGTCTGATGGCCGATACATTTTCAGATGACTAGTGTTGAATAATGATTTCTGTAACAAAACTGAACAACATTAGAGAAACGAAAAGTCAGCACAGTTTGAAAAAACTGGGACGAAAACTTTGAGCTGATCGGTTTGACTTTGAGAAACAAATGCCACACCTTCCACTATTGTTCGCCAGCTTGCTTTGAGCTGAGCCTTGTGGTGCAGATCAATTGATAGCGGTTCGAGTTTACATTGCTTTGGTAATGTCATCGACCACAAAGTTTGTCAAAGTGGAAAACACACAGCAGGAAACATGTGCCAGTATCACTTCCGTTGAACGTCGACTTCCGTTTGATTCGACCTGGTTCGACATTATTCACCAACTATAAATCATAAATTGAGGGTATTAAAATGACCAAATTTATCATTTCTTAATAAGGAATTATACTTTGTCCCAGTTATTGATGGTCGAAAGTGCTTCAAGTTTGAAAACTCAAACTATTTCTCAGAGCAGACGACACTGCGCCACAACAAAGGTTCCATCTAGCGAGCGAATTTTGAATTATACTAAAAGAAATTTTTTAAAAGAGAAAAAAGAGAAAGTGGATAGACAAGGAAAGAGATTGAGAGCGATTTGGTTTCAACCAAACCTTGTTTTCTGTTTTTTTTTTTTTCGCCACGTTGGCGTGATTACCTAATTAAGGCAATCGATGAGATAGCAATCGGGGCGTTCCCGTCGTGATTTTTTCGTTTTGTCATGATTATTGTAGCTACACGGATTCCGTAATATATAAACTAGCAGGTTCCTGCAGGCCAAAAGTGCGTGGGCACAGCCGAAAAGAATGTTGGAGGACGCCGAATAATGACGAAGAAAGTCGAATACATTGGCGAGAGAGAAAAAAAGGGAAAACTTGGGCCAAAAATATTTGTTGGTTATATTTCCTTGTTGTGCGCGAACAAGTGTGGCCCAGCGTGGAGTCGTCCATCCGCCCCTGACGGAATAAAACGAAATAAATTTGCCGAAAAAAATAAAAATAAATGTTTTGGTGTAAATTTTTTCCTTTTTACAAGCAAAAAGGAAATGATGTCATCTGAGAGGTGAAATCATCTTCGTTTTCTCTTTGGCGCCCGTCACTTTTATCTTCTTCTTTTTTGGCTTTTTGATCAAATCGAAGGTGGTCCGTTTTGCCGATTTTTAACAACCAATCACCACGTCATTTGAAATGATATTCAACTCTCGATGATGAATCGCTTATGTTGGCCAAAGTGAAAATTCACCGGCCAAATTTAATTGTGCGAAAAGGTGGGCCGACTGAAAAAAAGTTAAAAGAAAAATATTTTTTGGGTTTGGGTTTAGTCGAAAATTTAGAAGGAAGTGAAATAGAGTTCGATAAAGGTGGCCGAAGGCGTTGTGCACCTTTTAAGGTCCGGGACTGGGCAGCAGCTAGCAGCTAGCAGCAGAGAGAGCGACCGATATTTAATGCAGAGGCCATTGGGCATTTTAGACATTCGATAGATTCCGCGTCCAGCAGCTCTATACAAAATAGAAGGACGTTGGCGAAATAAAACCAAACAAGAGAGAGTCTAGTAGTAAATATCAGCCAACGTGCGTATTATAATAACGCGTATAGCCTTCAGCTGTTTCTCCCAACACATTTCTCATACAAATTGTTGGATCGTCACACATTTCCTATTAGTAAAACTGGTTTTTAAAAAGGGACTCGGATGGCCTTGCATAGCCAACCCAAAAACCAAAAGTCAATTTCCCTATATCATCAGGTAGAGCCGCCGAAATGATTATTCAATGCGACTAAATCGTCGTCCATTCTTTACCAAAAAGATAAAGAAAAGATGGTTGAAGCCCGGGTCCCGTCCAGCAGCAGCAGCTATATGCTATGCGCTATCTTTGGCACTGGCTCACACATTTCCCCATGCAACTCTCTCTCTACTCTGGTTGGATTATCTTCCCGCAATAGTTTCTAGTCTCCCCTGTGTACTGCTGCTGCTGCACAGTCTCCGTTTGGCTCCCGTACGCGCGTGAAGCTGCTCGACTCGTGTCCCGCGTGATTCTTGTGTGTGTGTTTGTGTGTGTGTCCATTGAGGCGGGCGGAAAAGAGAGAGAAATTGGCCCAGCAGCACACCTTTTTGAATGGTTCAATTCCGTTACATTTCCATAAGAAGATTTTTTGACTGGCGTCCAGTTGTCCCAGTTTTAGTTCGCCCGCGTGTGTGTCCCGACAGTTAAGGAAACGGGCAAGAGGAGGACCTGCTACTGTAATAGGCGATAAGCCATTCAAACAGTATTAAGAGATTATTTCCAGGAGAAATATAAAATGTCGTCGTCTTATTCGGGCGGCTCGGCGTCCAGCAGCAGCGGCCAACAATTGGGAGCACGACCTAAAATCGCTCGTCAACTTCTTCTTCTCCAACAACAACAGCAACAACAACAGCAAATGAATCAATCGGCTAACCGGTCGTCTTTGGGACAGCACCAATCCAGCAGGGCCAGCCACCAGCACCATCGCAGCAGCAGCAGTAAAGAGAATAAGGAATGGAATTCAAACTGGAATTCCATCCTCTCGGCTCAGGTCAGTTTCCTTTTTGTGCTGATGCGCCATTTCTTTTTATTTTACTTCTTGCCTGTCGAATTTTCTATTTGAAAAAATTGAATAAGAGATGAGAGGAAATCCAGTTGGCCCAGGTCACTGGATGTCGTCCAGGGAATTTCGATTATTGTCGAAATTGTAAATATTTGACGGATGGTGACCAGACACACATAACTCTGGGAAATGATTATAAGATACGAGTTGATTGGATTGGCCGTCTGCCAAAATCGTGGAAAAAGTTGAAAGAAATCGGAAATGGATGGATCAAATTGCGGATGAGGGAGGCTGACCCCATCACACCTGACCTTTGCTGTCTGTCTCTTATTGCAGGGGGATGAGCAGAGCTGCGCCAAGGGCCAGTCTCAGCAGCAGCCCGACATGATGATGAGGTCACAGGGCAACAACAACGTCAACCAACACAACGGGCAGCCTCCCTCAACAGCCGCCATTACCGTCAAGAATCAGGAGCCCAGTCGTCACGAGATTCGGCCGGGACGTGATGGAATGTCCCCCGTCCCAGCACAATGGACGGCCCTCCAACCGTCGGCAGTCAGTCGAGGTTTCTCCGATCCCAGTTTGGCCGTCGTCCAACCGGCCAGCAACAACAACAGCAACGGCTCAGTCGGTTGTGGTGGGTCGTCTGAATTATTTCATTCGCATCACTATCACGCCCGTCGTCAGCGCCAGCAGCAGTCCGTCAACAGCAACTGCAACAGTCGGTCCAGCAGCGCTGCTGATCTCTCACTGCAGTCCAGCACCGTCAACCTCAGCAGCCTGGGCAATCAACACGGCAGCGCCTCTTCTTCCCTCAACAACGTCAATCACATCAAAGTGAGTTGATTTTTAATTCAATTGCAATTTTAATTATTGGCGCCAATTTCAAATTTGTGCCAAATTTTCACAAGAGAAATCAAAGTGGTTGGTCCAGTTTCTTTTATTCCAGTTTCGACGTAAACTGGAACTTTTTTAGAAATTTCTAGTCGAGTCGAGTTTGATATTTATAATACCCATCCTCTTCTTCTTCTATTTGGGGGAAGTTGGCGCGACCTACTAAATTGCGGGTGGTCGTTGGAATTTCAAATTTCCCGGTTCTTCTTTTTTGTATTTTTAAATTTTTGTTATTTTCGCGCCCGCGCGCAGATTTTTCAAATGTTTTTTCCCCCGGGGCCTATTTCCCCACCAACACCAACACGTTTGAAAATTCCGTTTCCATCTTGAGACGAGTCTGGAAATAGAACTGCACACACGGCCCGTTTTCCATTCCATTTTGATGGCCGTCCGTTGACGTTATTCCCATTGTTCAACTGATGGATTCATTTCTTCTTTTGTTATCATCAGGATTCCAGCAGTGGAGGAGGAGGAGGGATTTCAAGCATTTGGGCTCGTTGGTTCCGGCGAAACAACAACAACAGCCATCGGCCGTCGTCTTCATCCATCCGTCCGTTTTCTTCTGCGGCTGTTTACGGAGGCGGCGGTGGCGGTGGCGCTGCTGGCAGCCGGTCGCACAGCGTCGAAAATAGTCCAGTCGTCAGCCGTCGATTACGTCATCATCCGTCCATGATGACGGGATCCAGCGGCCAGTTGGCCAGCAGCGACAACAACAGCGACTCACTCAGCACCAACAGTTTCTCATTCATCCGCACACCCACCGATAAGAACAACGATCCAGCGGTGGCAGCCCTGACACTCCGGCGCAAGTACGGATTGATGGCCTGCAGCAACGAATCCACCGACAAGGTCCTGCCGGGCAACAACCTACACAACAACATTGAGGGCGACGCCATCCGGGCCATGCGGACTCAGTGGGAGACTCAGATGAAGCAGATGGATGAAATCCTGCGGAGTCGCGAAGAACAACCAGACAACAACACCAAGTGCAACAACAACAAAAGGTTGTCGCAGACCAACAACAATTCGACGGCCAGGAAAAAGAGGCCGGCACCTCAACCGCCACCACCTCCTCCCAATTCCGGCACTTCGTCCCGCCATTCCACCCACAATCGATCCAGTTCATCCGTCGCATCCGGCAGCGGATTCACTCACGTGCCGGGCAAGAGGAAAGCCCCTTCTCCGCCGGATTCCATCACCACCACCACCAACACTTTCAACATCGTCGCTCCTACTCATCCAGTTTTACCCGACCTAATGGAATCGACTCCGCCGGAAGCTTCTCCTCCGGCGGAGAACAACAAATGGAGCAACGACTTAAACTGCAATTTGCTGCTGGATGAGAACAACCAAGTGCGGAGCAGCAGCAAAGTGTTGCGGTACCAGCAGAACAAATTCGACAACGATTGTCCGCACAACGACATTCTCAAACTGGAAGGCGGAGTCCTCCGCCCGCTGGATTCTAATTCCAATAAACAACAAGCGGAAGCTTCCGGATCGACGCTGGATTATCCCACCCACCGGGGCAACAATATGATGACCCTTCCGCTCAAGCCGTGGTACAAACGAGGCCGGAATCAGCACGGCGGAAGCAATGGAATTATTGGCGGCAACCCGTTGCATCACCACCACTCATCCGCCAACGCGGCGTCACGATCCAAATGGAAGGACGCGGCTATTCTCCATCACTCCCCTCCTCCTGTTCTTCCGGCTCTTCCGGCAGTGACGGACGAGTGCAGCAGCTGGGCAATGGGATTGGTGGCCAATCACCACCACCTCCTCCATCCGCCGGAATCGAATACGATGCGCTCCAATCATTCGTCGACCGGCGTCAGTCCCGGTGGATCGACCCGGAGCGAAGGATCCTCTTCCGTCTGCAGTAGCGATGGAAGCAAAGGCAAACAACAACAACAACATCACCGCAAGTCGTTGCTGGTCAACATCAGCCAGCTGGATCGGGAAGCTAATGAGATCATCCAGCGGGAAAGAGCCCGTGAATCCCAGCGGAGGCGATTGGAGGACGACAAGTTTTACAGTCACAGCAACGGGCAACTGGCCGTCCTCCCACCACCACCACCCACCACCCAATTGTTGCCCACCGTTGCAGACGTTGCAGACGACGAGTCACCTCCTTTGCTACCGCCCAGGGATCCAGCGCCACCACCGCTGCCGGGCGACGTCCATCAGCCTCAGCTGGGCAAGAAATGCGCCCGGGAGTTGATTCACATGTTCAACTCTTTGACGGACTCGTCGCCTCCATCAGCAGCAGCAGCTCCTCCTGTTCCGTCTGCCTCGTCTATCAATAGCCCAGCGACGACTAAGCAGACGACGGCCGAGTTGCCCAGGCTGGAACAGCAGCAGCGGGCGGATGCTAATTATAGTCAAACGGGCCACACCTACAATGGCCAAGTCGCCAGGGAGTCACCACCACCCGGCTGCAGCGCTGGGACTGTCAACGTGCCAACAGCTGATCGTCAAGTAACAACAACAACAACAACATCGCCACCCACCACTGCCAGCAGTTCCAGGTTGTTGCAGACGTCGGACGAGTCGACCTCAATCAAGGCCGTCAACACCAACACCATCACCAGGTTAAGAGTCACTGTTCCGGCCGGATCGTCTGAATTAGCACAACAACAACAGCAACAACAACAATCGATTTTCAATCCGAAATTGGAAGTGGCCGCCGCCGCTGCTGGATCGGGAGGTGCCCGACCCAAACATTCGCCTTCCGTTTCTTGTCCGGCAGACGATAAATCGCCACTAGTCAACGGTTACTCCAAACAACAACAACCACAACAACAATTAAATAAAACAACGACGACAACAGGCGGTTGGGCGTGTCAGGTTTGCACTTTGGTCAACAGCGACGCCCGTTTGTGGTGCGAGGCCTGCACGGCCTTGAAGCCACGACAACTAGCTGGCCGGACATCGTCGACCAACAACGTTGTTGGGCCGGCCGTCGTCAAGGAAACGGTGAAAATGATTCCCGCCGTTGTTCAAACGCCGGAAGTGATTACGACTAGTCCAATTCCATCGACTACAACAACTCCATCTCTGCTGTCCAACTCCGGCAACAACTCGAATGTTGTTGTTGCAACGACGCCCAGCAGTCCCGAAGCTCTGCGCCAGGCCCGTCTGGCTTTCTTCCTCAACGGCCAGCACAACAACAACAACATCAACAACAAGCCGGAAGCCATCAAAGGGGATGAGAAAAAGGGGGATGACAAGAACAAGAACAACAACAAACGACACTCGCAGCACGGCGGAATCAAAGTCTCGTCCGGCTGTCAGACGCAGCCGTTTGTTCAGCTGCCCAGTCAAATGGGCAGCAACAGCACGTTGGGTGTTAATGGCCAGCAGCGGCCCGTTTCCATGCTGGCCAAGAGTTGTAGTAGTCCTAGTGTCAAAAACAGCATCTCGATAATTCCGCCACCGGTCGATTCCGGGCCGTCTGTCAATAGTTTATGCAATAATAAGCGCAGCGTGGTGTTGGCTCCGGCCGTTTTGAAGGATGTCCATCCAACCAATTTCGCACTTGTTTCTCCTTCTCGCACGCAGTTGAGTCAATACCTCCAGCAACAACAACAGCATCAGGCCGGCAAGGGCAGTGGTGGACAGCAATCAGCAACAGGAGAATCCGGTCCCAGCGATGTCCAGCACAATAAGAGTACCGGTATGTAAAAGTTCATTTGATTATTTTATTGTTTTAATGGAAATGAATTGGAAATTGACAGCAGACGAGTTGGCGGCGGATGAGATGGGCGAAGACAAACGGGTGGAGGTCATGTTGGTGCGGCTGGAGGAGGCCATCGCTGCCGGCCAGTTTGACAAGGCCGCCGTTTTGGCCAAGGAATTGGCGGCCATCAAACGGACCCCGTCGCCTTCCTCACCTGCTTCACCGGTGCCCAGTCAAACTGAAGTTGTTCCGGTTGTCGTCGTCCCTAAACCGGTGGCTGCTCCGCGTTCCGTCGTTCCGGTTGTTGTTGCTGTACAACAACAATCTGAGCCCGTCAAATCGTCGTCAGTCTCGGCCAGGAAACCCAAAGACAATCCGGCCGTCAGCACTGCGCCTCTTCCGGCTAAAAGATTGTCCCATTTAGCCTCACCTTCGCCCCTTCCTAGGAAATCCATCCGGCCGGAAGAAAAAGCGGAAGAAACGACTAAACCGAAAGAAGAGGAAAAGCCCATCGCCATCGAACCACCGGTAGTCCAGTCACCAATCCAGCCGCCAATCCAGCCACCAATCCAGCCATTAATCCAGCCGGAAGAACCAGTTGAAGTTGTCCCGGCTCAACCCGGAATTGTGGCCATCGGTGCTATTGCATCAGTCCAACAGCAGCCGAATATCGCTGCCGTTTCAACGCCGGAAGTCAGCGTGCGGACCAAGCGGAGGACGAGCGTCAAAGTTACCAGTTCCGGTCAGCAGACGACGTTGACTTTCCAGAAAAAGTCATCCGCCAATTCGGATGAGAATAAAAACCCACAGAGGCGGACTCGGAGTTGCATCGTCGACGACACTTTCAGGTACAGTCTCTCCTCCTCCTTTCATTAATTTAACCGCCAAAATTTGAAATTGTTTAAAGTTTAAAAAATTGTCAAAAATTCAATTCAACGACGGACGTGTTGACCTGAATCTCAATTTGTTGTTGTTGTTGTCTGGAATCAAAATGGTCGTCGCCGGAATCCGTTGGCTGTGCCTCAGCGTAGAAGTCTTCATCGAGGATCGATCGACGCATAGCGGACCCTTCCAGCTGCCCGTCCGGCCGGCCACGACTCTGCTGGAGCTCAAGGAACGGATGGCCAAGAGTCCGCACGGCGTCAAAGTCGAGTGCCAGCGATGGATTCTCGGCCGTCGCCTGGCCAACGACCAGCAGGATCAGCTGACGCTCAAGGACTACGACATTTGCCCGTCCAATTCTTCACTTTTCCTCTACGTCCTGGAGAACAATCCGGCCCAGCCAGCAGCAGCTTCTAATAAAATGAAAATCAACGGCCTGCATCAACCGGCGGGTCCAGCTAATACTCAAATTGAACCCGCCCGACCCGATCCAGCCAGCCGGAAGTATTACAATTACGAGGAGGATCGGTACAGCGAATGCGAAGAAGAGGAGGAGAACGAGCCGCTGGAAGCGACGGCCAACAACATTACCCAACCTGCTAACTCTGCACTAACAACAACAACCAACAATATCGAACAGCAAAAGGTGGATTCTGATCAAGGTATATGAAAAACAATTCATTCTTGATTCCTGCGGATTAAATGCCATTTGAATGGATTATTAGGAGCGACTGGCGGATGGGATCCAGCGGATAATAAGCGGCCGATGGATCTACTTGATCCGGCAGTGACTGGGACTGAGCCGAAAGTGGATTACAAGAAACTGGTGGACCTGCTGGGCGGGAGCGACGTCGTGACCAACGCCGACCCTTTCGACTGTCCCGTCTGTTTGATGACCGTTCCGGCCGGAGTGGGCGTCACCCTCAGGGAATGTCTCCACAACTTCTGCCGGTATTACTAATAATCCTAATTGAATTTTTGTTGAATTAAATTCAAATGTCAATTATATGTCGCATTAGGGATTGTTTGGCTCACGTGATTGAATTCAGCGACGATGCGACCGTGACCTGCCCGTACCGCGACGACCAATACGCCTGCGACGCCATCCTCCAAGAACTCGAAATCAAAAATGTAATTCAGAATTGATTTCATTTAAATTTATTTTGAATTTTAAATTTTGGTTCGATTCAAATTTTTTTGGGGTAAAAAGTTGGTGGGCGCCAAATTGTACGAGAAACATTTGGAGCGTTCGATGCGGCTGGCCGAAAAGGCGATGGCCAACACGTTCCACTGCCAGACGGCCAACTGTCCCGGCTGGGCCGTCGTCGAGGCCGACAACGTCAACGTTTTCCGCTGCCCAGTCTGTCGCCAGAGCAACTGCCTCACCTGCCAGGCCATTCACGAGGGCGCCAACTGCAAGGAATTTCAGGATCGAGTCAACCAAACCGCCGAGACGGACGACGACGCCAGACGGACCAAAGAAATGATTGAAGTAATATAAATAAATTGTTATTTAATTGAATTATAATTGGAGAATATTTATAAATAGGCGCTGGTGGCCAGCGGTGAGGCTCTGTCGTGCCCGCAGTGTCAGGTGGTCCTGATGAAACGCTGGGGCTGCGACTGGGTCCGCTGTTCCGTCTGCCGGACGGAAATCTGTTGGGTCACCAAACAAAATCGCTGGGGTCCAAAGGTCTATTTAATTGAATTCAAATCATTTTTTAAAAGGAATTTAAATTGACTTGAGGGAATTGATTTAGGGCAAAGGTGACACGAGCGGCGGCTGTCGGTGTGGCGTCGACGGCGTCAAATGTCATCCCCTCTGCAATTATTGCCATTAAATTGAAGTACACTTGTAATATTTAATTAGCGCGCGTAGAATGAAATTAAATGTTGCCGTGTCGTCTGCAATTGATCGACTCGACTGTGATCCTCTGGTTTTTGATTGAAATGTGTTGTGTGTATTTATTCGAAAGTTAAACTTTGTAGCATCAAAAATTAAATGGATAACAATGTGTATCACATCGAAATAAATTGATATTGAAAATGTTTATGTCAAAAGGAAAACAGAGGGAGTAAATGGTCATGCTCATAGCTAAATGCTCACTCATAAAAGGTATAAAACACATTCGTTTTCTAATCCTATTAATCTAAATGCTTTTATTAGCTGGGAAGTTTACTGGGCTTTGCTTTGTGCTTATTGTCATCACTCATCAGCTGTTTTATCTTGAATGATCTTCAAAAGATGTTCCAGGGGTGCGTCAAGTGAAGAATCCGGATTCATATTCTTCCCATAAGAATACACGTAACATTTGCCCTCTATCGGCAATCCGCTTGAACTAAATATTGCGTGTATCCTTATGGGAAGAATATGAATCCGGATTCTTCACTTGACACACCCCTGGAAAATCTTTCCACTAGGAACATAAATCGAATGCAGTGCGCGTGTGTGGCACGGCTCTCAAGTAGTAAAGACAAGGCACCTTGGAGCAAATGACTAATGGTGCATTACTAGTCAACTGGCGGGAGTAGTACAAGACGGTGAGCTTACGGAGCGAGAGAGTGCGTTGAAGAGGGAAGAAACTGATGTCAAGGCGTAGAATATGCTGTGGAAGAAGACAACAGATTGTGCTTTCTCATGCCCTCGAAAGCTGGGACAAGGCAAATGATGCTAACAAAAAGGGAGCTAACCAGCAAATGAGGAGGAGAGAAAACCAGCGAAAGAAAAAAGAAAAGTCATTGTTATTCATTTGGTTCACGTCCACGTCCTTGCGTCCACGCCGTTTCCTTATCGCAATTTTTTTAGACTCGCAAAGAATATCCCAGTGCAGTCTTAATATGTCTTCTGCAATTCCATCATCTGTTTTTTCTAGAATTTTTGTGAACAACTTAATTGGCATATTCTTCCAGGCAACAGCAGCGCAATGTAGTGCTGTTTGGTTGCTGTTATTTTTGAGATTCACGTCCACGTCCTTGTGTTTCAGGAGTTCCTCAACCGCAGTTCTTTTTCCTTGTGCCCAGTAAAGAGCAGTGTTTCCATCTTCGTCTTGTGCGTTGACGTCGGTTGTTTTTTTTAGAATTAATCTGAACAAATCAGGCCTATCCCTATTCCAATAGCAAGCGAATTTTAGTGCTGTTGTGCCGTTCCATTTTAAGTTCACGTCCACGTCATCTCGTTTGAGCAGTTCTGTTACGGCAATTTCGGAGTGGGACCACATTGCACCGTGAAGAGCAGTTTTTCCGTCTTTGTATTGTGCGTTGACGCTTTCCGAATTCATTCGAGCTAAAATCTTTTTCATCAAGACCATTTTACATTTAGGGTGAACAGCAAGATGAAGCGGTGTCTCCCCAAAAGAATTGGTTGCGTTGACGTCATAATCTGGAAATTGATCAAGAATCTTTTCGGCCACGTCCCATTTTTCTCCGAACAAAGCCAAGTGCAATGCCCTGTCGCCCGTTTGATTCACACCATGAATATCAATCCCATCAAACGACAAGAATGGAGATCTGTTTGTAGCAAGATATTCCAGGGCGATGAAAAACACATTCCGGCGAAACAATCCTTCGTCGTCTGTTTGAATTTCGGCGCCTTTTTCTCTCAAGAACTGGTCGATTGGCCAATCGGATGTGGAGAAAACGGTGGCCCATTCGAGTAACGTGTAGCCTTGGGAGTCGACGCTGTTTACAGATTCACTTGTCAAATTATTGGCAAGGTCTTCAAAGCCCCGTCTCCTTCCCTCTGCCATGGCTTTGTAATAGGCAAATTTGGCGTCTTTTCTTCCATTGTATTTTTGCAAACCCGCTTCAATTTCGATGTGGCTTTTCTTATTTCTCAGTCGACTAATCGGGGTCGACCACTTCATTCCCCCAAAACTTGCCTCTTCAAAGACAAATTCAGCAAAGTCTTGGCAGTTTGAAGATAGAAGGTTATATTTAGTGCTAAGCTGATTGGTTTCCCAAATTGCTCGTATTAAATATTCAAGGTCCTTTTCATTGCCTCTAATAAAACTTTCTCGTTTCACCGGCCCAAGTCTTTTGACAAGTTTCTTCTCTTCGGGGTCATATAATTTCTCCTCGACGTCATCCATGTTTGGCGATTGCTGCAGAACAATGTACTGCCCGTTCTTTTCCATGGAATAGTACATATCATTCTTCGTCTTCAAATTGTGAGTCTTCAAAACGACGAAAGCGTGAATCGTGACATCCGTTTTAAGAGGGATAGGAAGAGGATTGGTGCAGACCGCCGCGACTACAACCTTCTCATTTTGTAAAGAACATTTCAGAATGCCCAGATTTGCTTTAGGATTTCTCAAATACTCTGCAAAATTAGACTCTGAAAACATTTGGCTGTTGTTTAGGAAATATTCCCAAATGGATTGCTCGGAGATTGTACTGTCCGTGTCCTTTTCTTTATTGACGTGTTGGACGTACAACAATTGTTCAGTGAACTTTTTCCCCTTGGCGAGGTCCGATGAACCTGAACGCGACATTTTTTCGCCTTGTTATGACAACGAAGTCGATTTCTTTGTTAGAAAATTCCTATTGAATGACACCAACAAATAATCGGAGTGAAACAACAGAAATAAATAATGATTAAATTAACTTGGTAAAAATGACGATCACCTTGTTTTAATGATGAAACACTTGAGAACTAGTGTCAACTAAAAATGGAAAGTGATAAGATTTGACAACAGCTGAGAGCTGACGATTGGCGGGACTGAAATAGAAGCGGCTGTTGCGCTTCTGCTCTGCCCTCAGGGATATTTTCTTGGCGCACTGAGGAATGTTTGACACAAACCGTGAAACGCAGTGCCATACACATACTCTTAGTACTAGCGGTACTATTACTACGCTACGTCTGATTCGGTCGGGACCAAGCCTCTCATCCACACCGCCCACGTTAATTTACCTTATCATATATTTGTGTAGATAAATAAATAATAAGCAGAAACGGCAATTAATTGATGGACGGACCACGCTGGCGCAAGGAACAGATCCGAACCGATCAAAGTTGGTTATTTCTTTGAATAAGCTCAGCTATTAAATATATCATTTATTTTTATTCATTCATCGAGTGTTTGTTATAAGAGGGCGATTCCAGACGTGCTGACGTCAATCGCCAGTCGCCACAGACGTCAGCTCTTGTGACGTAAACATCCAGCCGCAATATAAACTTGTTGTTATCCATTGGAATGTGATGAATGTGTTGTTTATTAAAAGTCATTAGGGATGTGTATTATATAAATACATACTTATTATATTCTTTTGAATAAATAGCTTATCGATTATAGCTAAGCCCTCTCAAAGTGAAAACACTGCACTTAACATCTGTTAATAGATCATTTTCTCAGTTAAATTAAACTTCTAGATTTTTGTAGCTGCTGCTGGATTTCGCAAATTTATTGTATAGGGGAGCGCGCTGTATTTTCTGCGTATATTGTAGTGCACTACACTCACGACCATAGGAAATCCGAGTGATTCCGCTCTGCCGCACTCCTTATCCTCTTCGTTTATTCACAGCTGACGTTGTAGCCTATACAAAGGGCAATCGTGTTATTATGTAGGACGTGAAAAGGGAGGTATCGCCTCCGAGATTAGGGATTTGGAGAGTGCAAGAATGTAATGACCACCAGAACCAAATGAAAGAAAAAGTTGCCAGCAGTTTCACTGTCGAAGTTCTACAAACTACAATCTTCTATAAATAACTTCCGAAGTTATTTGGTACTCGAAAAAGTTAAAAAAATTACAAGTCGCCGAGTCGTGTACAATTGATTGACTGGACTGTGTGATCCTCTGCTTGTTGATTGAAAATTATGTGCATTATTTATTCGACGTTTGATCTTTATTGCATCATTAATAAACTGATAATGACGTGTTTTACACCGAAATAAATTGATGTTGAAAGGGAGGTTTTATTTGGCTTCGTTTTGTCCTTCTGGGTGTCAGCAGCTGTGCTGTTTTATCTGAAATGATCTTGAAAAGATGAGCTGGAATATCCTTCGACTCGGAGCATAAATCGAATGCCGTTTGGTTTTGTTGATTTTGATTGTCACGTCCGCGTCGTTGTAGTATATCATTCCTTCAAGTACTCTGAAAAATTAGTCGGAAAATCTTTTTATATCTGACCGTAGGAAATATTCCCTAATGGATTGCTGGGATATTGTACTGGTCGGTACTGGTTGTGTCTTTTGTTTCCTTGCAGTGTTGCACGTACAGCAATTGTTTATGGATCTTGTTCACCTTGGCCAGGTCTGATGAGTCCGATCTCGACATTATTTCTTCGTTTTGTGACACAGTTTATATCTGCTTTATTCCTATAATATTGAATGACACCAACAATTAATGTGATCAGAACTTGATGGAATAACATCAGAAATAAATAATGATTTGATTTACCATGGTAAAAATCTGTCAGGGCTGACTGAATCACAAAATTGAAGACTGAGCCTTGTCTTGATGATGAAGATGTAGAACAAAAATTGAATTTAGCACCTTTTCCTTGCTAATTGCTATACAAATTCTTTTGATATTTTCTCGGACTTTTTACAACCCAAACAGCTGACATTTCTACATAGTATAGTGTTTGTAAGAGTAGGATCGAAGCGGCTCTTTCGCTCGTGCTCTGCCCTCAGGGATATTTCCTTGACGCACTGAGGAATGCTTGACACAAACCGGGAAATGCAGTCAAGTCAACTTCTCCTTTTATTTTAGTTGTTTCTGACTTTCTGTTGCATACATTCTGTCGTTTTCACAGCTGACGTCGCAACGAAGGGCAATTGTGTTATTATGTAACGAGAAAAGGGATACATCAGCGTGCGCAAGAGTACCCTAAAGGGCTGTTTGTGCTTTTTCCCATTTTAAAAAATCAAATTAGCGTTATGAGCTGTAAAAGTTTGGAAAATAAAACAGAATTAGTTCACTATTACTATTCCAACCACAATATTACTACGTCTAGTTCGATCGGGACCGACCCTTCTCATCTACACCGCCACGTCAATTTTTCATTCCCGTTGTTAAATTTGTGTAATAATAAGCAGAAACGGCCATTGATGGACGTACCACGCTGGCGCAAGGAACACATCAAATTTGGTTATATTTCTTTATTGAATAAGCTCGGGAAGCATTATTCATTTTTATTCATTCACCGAGTGTTTTGTATAAGAGGAAAGATCCAGGTGCTGTGCTGACGACGTCACTCGCCACAGACGTCAGCTGTTGTGACGTAAGCATCCAGTCGCATCCAGTCGCAATATAAACTTGTTGTTATCTATAATTGGAAACTATTATCATGTGTATTATTCCCCCCTTTTTATGTCTTGGCGTCCACCTGGATTTCTTCTGCTGTGTGAATGTGGGGCACCTGGAGATGTGGAGCTTGAATTCCCAGCAGACTTCAAGGTATAGGGTGATGAACTTTATATTACCGTGATTCTACGTTATTCACATTTAAATTTAGAAATAGATTTGTTTTTTAAAAAAATGCCCGCTACAGCGACATTGAACAAATCTGGGGTGAATTTGACGTATAATTTTCTATTAAATTAATTGCATATGTCGAAAAGTTGAGAAAGAAATTGATTAAAGCAGAGCCCTTACGGCTCATAAAACGGCCGCGGTCAGATTGTCTTCTGGATTGTTATCAGCAGACCAAAGTGCGTCGAGCTATATAGCCGAGGCTCTGATTCATTCTTCATTGGTCCAATAGTATCTAGTTTATATAGTACTGGGAGGCACTTGTGCAAGTAGCTAGCGGGAAAAAATAATTTGGAGGCCTCTGCTTTGGCTGAAAAATGAGATCAACTCCGGCAGTCACGTGACAGTCGGCGTGAATTCATTCCGATGATTAGCTGACGCAGTCCAATTCGAAATTTCCTCTCAATTTCATTATACATGGCTGATTCGACAACAAAAGTCGATTTTCCTTTTCCTTCTTCTCTATTGGCACCTGGTTCGTGTGTCTTGTCATCACATCTGGTGATTGATATAACCTTTCTGACTTGAAATCTGATATGACTGGACGTCTGCGGGCTAATTGTCAATTGTTGCAATCTCTTTTTTCCCATTTTCATAAAAGCGTCTCGTTTCTATTAGAATTTCCATTTCAAATCTTCCGCTCCATAAGACGTTCTACTGAATAGGGATCACATTTTTTGTTCGGGGGGTTCTGCCGTGCAGTTCTTGTAAAAATAATAATCCAGACCGACAGCACAGCTCTCTTGTCTCATTTGAATAATTTTGCATTAGCAAATTACTTTTGAATTTATCTGATTTTAATTTCTAGTGCTGGTGTTGTCGACGGTCAACTTGGCAGATGTGACCGACCGTGCAAGAGGACGATTGAATTTCATCAGCTGCTGTTTTCATCTTCTCTCTGCTTCTACTGATCCACAGCCATCAGCTTCTCCGCACGTGATTCGCGACCTGGCGCGGCAACATTTTCCCTTCCGGAACCCATCACCTGGAAACTGTCAAGAACCTTTGCCCAGCTTATAAAATGTCATGTCCATAACAGGTCAGTGACCCAATTTTTCTTTCTTATTTGAGGAACCGTATATTGTCCTTTATACGCGAAAGGATTTTCATTTTATTGGGAAAATTTGATATACTTTTGGGGTAGTGTTGATACATTTCGGAATTCTCTTAGGGTTTTAAATAATCATCAATTTTATCACTCAACTAAAGCCGTATTCAACAAACTGTAAAACTGGAAATTAGTGGCTAGAATTTCAGAATCGTTTCGTTCCATGTTGTTCGTCGTCGTCGTTGTCTTGGCTATTTCCGATTGGCCGTTTGCCGGTTTACATTTTTATTTCATGTATGTGTCAATCCAGGCCCTGAACGCAGCCACTCGGGTTTTCAGGCCGTTGGTAGCGCAATCTGTCGATACAAGAAAACAATTACAATCCGCCCGTCTCCCTAGTCCTATCTCCTAGTCCTATATAATATGACTATAACGCAACTTACCCTTGGTGTAGCTGTTGATTCCGACTACGGTCCAGGCTCCTGGCGATGGTAAAGTGACGACTGGACCGCCGACGTCAATCTTAAAGTGTTAAACCACATTTTTCTGTTAATATTACCATCAAATCATCTCAAGTCTAGAAAATGGAACTATATGGGTGGGTATACAGGTGCGATATAATTTAGTCGTTGATAACTTACCAGACACGTGTATCTATTACCAAAAGTCGAAGTAATACAGAGAGTATTGTCCGTCACGTATTTGCTAGGGGTTTCGATTGCCTTGCAGTCGAGATTGGACATGATGGAAACCTTGGCTTGTTGCAATTCTCCATTTTGCAATGCGGCGTCTATTAGAGATGAATTGAACAATTAAAGAAATAATTCATTAGAGAATTGACCAGTGAGTTGCTGGTGATGTTTCGCTTTACTACCAGGGGCTCGTCCCCATCCCAAAATCACGGCAGGTTGGTCGACGAATTGGTCGGGGTCGGTACTGGCCGTTGGCAGACAAACGGGAGCGACAGTCCTGGATAAATCCACGGGTGCGTCCAGTGATACGATGGCGATATCATTGGCCTAATCCAAATTAAAATTAACCTTAAATAAACGTCAAAATGAAACTTTTGTCGTCGCGTTGATTGGCAACTTATACATAGGTGAATGCGTTGTATCCGTAGTGCAGCATAACTCTTCCGATTCTCCTAGTCATTTGAACGTCCGTTAGATTCGAGAAATGCATCCCAAACAATAAGGTCACACCATTCATCTCAAACAGAGACATTCTTGACGCGCAGCACGAGAAAAATTAAAGGGATTAAAAACGTTGACTTTATAAGCGAACTGAATGTACATAAATGTCGTGAATGAATTTACTTTTCCAGACACTGGGCCGCCAGTAGGACTTTAGTGTCACTCAACAAAGTCCCGGTGCAAAATACGGAACCGTCGCTATTTTTCAGGGTCACCTGAATTTTCCAATTGATTTCAAGATGTTTCATCAAAATGTCTAGTGACATATTTCTAATTGACAACATTTAAAAACTCACCATGAAAGGCCAAGTGCCTTTATTGGCATCAATTCCGCCTGCGACCCTTTCGGTTATCGAGGCCCTTGTTGTGGGCATGGCGGCCGGTCCCCTGCCGCACTTGCGCGTTTGTTTGACGGCCAGCAGACTGTTGAAGAATTCTTCGTATTCGACATCGGACGGTGTTTTGGGTGGAGGATTAGTAGGACGACTAGGATATCCATATGATTAGGACCATCCATTGGGTCGCTGGTGCTGCAGGCGATAAGGAGAAAATAGGGAAACATTTGTTTAATCCAATTGACAAATTAACATCAAAATTTAATGAAAAACTATATTACTGTGTAAATCGTCGTGTAAGGATCGAAGAATGGTCGCTGCTGGGCGAATCCCGGCTGGGCAACTTTGCTGCCGTACAGTGGCTGGCTGTAGTAAGACGGAGCAAATTCGACATTGATAACTGCAATCAAACAATTGAGCCGTCAATTAAAGATGAAAAGGAAATGATGTTGTGAAATTGTTTTTCATTATTACAATCGATGATGATGGCATCGTCTGTGCGGAAGACGCGAGGATGAAAGGCGAAACTGGACGCCGGGCTGATGCAGCAGTAACTCAGCTGCAGAGTCACGAGCGCAGAGAAGGAGAAGAGAACGGATGAATAAACTAGTCGATCGCCCGACATTTAATCCTGAATCTGATGCAAGTTATACGTAAAAACATTTTATAATTGTAGACGCATATTAAGTCACAGTTTATTCGTCAAATCGAAAATGCTTGTGTGTTTTTAAAGCATGGCAATTGAAAACTAAATGCAAGTGGAGTTTATAGTTATGGAATTCAATAGTGTGTGTGTTTTTAATTGAATGAAATGATTATAATAATTGTTTTTACTATATACCTTGATTCTCGCAGATGACTATACGTCCAACTTCAACGAACAAGTCAATGATGATTTGCTTTCGTGAGATGACTTTCCTTTTTATATTGGCCGGCTGCTGCTGCTGGGACTCGGGACACTGATGATGAAGCACCAAACCCTTATTAGAAGATTCGCCGTCCATATTTAATTAGCATGTATGCTGCGATGAATCGAGCAATAACCGCACTTGGAAAAAGGGAGGAGACAAATCAATCGGACCAGATGTCGGGAATTGGTAAATTATTGGCGAGGACACAGACGGAATACATAAGAGTAAGCAACAGCACGGTCCTCAATAACTCCGGTTATTCCGGCTAAACGGACACCATGTATAGACCGATGTGTATAGATATGCTGTCCAACCAACCCTTGTCTACACTAGTGCACATCATTCAACTATTAAAGAAACCTGGGCCATCCAGCGGTTACGCGTCGTTGTGCATCTGACATTCGATACATTATCCATTACAGCCTGAATTGTCATTGCATCCAACATGTTTTCTGCATTTGTCTCACATTTATCTTTTTGTATAGAGAAAACCAGTTTTGACGTGTGGCGAAAGATTTTTCTGGTATGTAATGACAAATGACACGCAATGATCCACTTCAAGCACTAAGACAAGTTTTAGTTTCGTTGCAGGATGAGTCAACGCCCTTTGCAGTTTTCTTGTGCGTGTATGTACCAAAGTGCAGTTCACTTCACCTTGAAATATTTTATGATTATTCTTCAATATTTGTTGATTTATTCTCCAACGTCTTTTGCTCTCCATTTCATTTCATTTTTTTTTCCATTTGTATTATTATTATGGCGTTGGACCAGGAGTTGGGAATACTTTTATGGCAACATTTCATTGGGAATGTAGAATTGATTATAAGAGACATTTTCGAGACCGTGGAGAGCCACCAACATCAACAGTCAAAGGAGTTGACCACTAAAACAATTATTATGGAAATTTTACTCGTAACGTCCATGGGGTTGCCATAACTTTCTGTTGTGAGTGACAAAGCCAAATTTTCATTTTAATCTTTGTCTTTTACCAATTAATTTGTATTATTTCTTACAGTGAAGTTGGGCCTTTTTACAAATCTAACGTAGCACATGCTGAGGAGTAGTCGAACAAAGGTTGTGGAGGTCGGAGATGTTTCCCCATCAAATGTTATTGTTGGCAGGGCTCCTATTTATTCTTGCTCCGACTTCCCTCATTAGAAAAATAGATCCCGTGACGTAAGAGGGTAAGAATCAGTTTTGATTTCAATAATTGCTTGTTAAAACGACTATACGATTGCACGAGTGAATATGTTGATGTGCCCTTTTCCACATAATGCAGTCTTCTATTAGTCTTGGCGAATAGAGTTGATAAGAAAACCTGATTTATCCATTTTGGGGGAGCCCAAGCATTATCACTTGCTTCAATCAATGTTTCTAGCTGTCATCACATTTCTTTATCTCGACTCCAGTATAGAAATGCGTTGAATTGACTATAATCGGATTCTGATTTAGAAAGACATCCAGCAAAAGAGGAGAAACGAAATGTCTCAACCTCCAGCACAATGATCCCATCATCCCCAGCCAACTCCATCGGCCCGTAGCAACAAGCATGACGTGTGCCATTACGTCATATTCAATACCGGGGAATTGTCCACTTCTGTCCAGTCCGAGTCGATTTATAGAAAATGGCGTTAATAAAAGAACATGATATATCACCAATCACGCTATGACGGAAGAGAAATGCAAATTGTATCGATCCCATACCGTTCCCTTTTTTTCAAATCACGCGCCTAAATTGGCGCGACACGAGACAATGGGCCGTGGGAGGTGGGGTGATGAAATGAAATTCAAGATGGCCGCCACTTTTCGAACCCCTACCCCTTTTCTTGAGAAGGCCGATCAGTTGGTCCCTGAGCCTCTGCCTGTACGGTTGTCCCACAACATTGTCGACTCTGTGATATCGAAATAGTTTCTTGTTTTGTTTGCTTATTCAGTCAGTTATTTAGATTTTTTTTTTGTGCTGGACTATTAAAATGCATTTCCTGAATGATTGCAGTCATCCAGGTTTAGTTTTGCTTCGTTATTTTAAAGGTATGGAATGAACAAAGGTGCGTGACTCATCGTTAATTTTCCCGCCATGTTGAGTTATCAGCCAGAAAAAAGAGAAAATGGTGGAATGTGCAATGAAATTGGAGCTGTAGTTATATTTTACATATTGACTTTCACTCGGCTTGATGGTAGACAAAATGTTGCACATCTTTGAAAGAAATAGTAATTCTGTAGTCTGGGCTGACGAACCAATTCTGATGGGTAGGCAACACGCGGGAAATGTGTTGGCAATACAAACAGAATTCCCAATTCAACAAAGATTACATCAATTAATGTTTTGGTTTTTTTAGTTGGCTTTCAAAATACCTGACGGAGAAGAAAGTCGGATCGATCCTGCTCGGCAACAACACAGTCAAGTCAGTTTCTTGAAAGATGGATCAACCCTGTGTTTTTGTTTTCATTTTCTGGTAAAGTATCACCCACAATTCTGTATTGTTGTTATGTTTGTTTTCACATCAGGTCTCTTACTTTTTTATTTTTTGTTGTCGTTTTTGCTTGGTCTAAACAAGACCCTTCCTGGAAACTATAGCATTTTGTGGCTAAATCTGAGTGGAAATTTAGACCGTGGTCCACCTGTGCTGGAAATACTGTGTGTTTGTTTGCTCCTTTTCTAACGTGATCTATTTGTGCAACATCTGCATGGTATGAAAACTAAATTTTGTACTTTTAACGAGTTAAGATGTGTTTAACTCTTCAATCAGTTTTGTTTCTTTTAGGATGTGGAACTATTAGAGCGCAATAGCATGCAGCCGGAAGTAGCAATGGACCTTTTCCTGAGGATAAAGTGGAACGCACGAACTTCTACGTCCGAGGATGTCGTTTACAGCGCTACTCCACATCAACAGTAACAAGTTATTTAGATTTTATTAATTATGAAAGGGTAATGAGGATCAGAAACCGTTTGTTTGCATCAATAGCATCATTTTTAGTTTCAGTCGAGTCGAATTTAAAATTCAACATGAAATGTCTGTTGTTTCTTGCCACAGTGGTGAAGCTGTCAGCCGAAAGCGCGAGGCATTGTTATTTCGTTTTTCCTCTCCTAAGAAGTTTTTACTTTTTAATCTATCTGATGAGTTCGGCCCATTCTTCTCAATGGCAGAATATCTAACCCCTATTAATTTCAACAAGTGTCGGTTTTGTAGCACTGAATTTGATGTATTGCCAACAGTCGTGGGTCAGGGCAGTCGAGAGTTGTATATGTATAGACTTGAGCAGTTAACCTGTCGACTACTGTTCTAGTTAAACTATGAGGCTATCAGTAGTTGGGTGGTAAGGGATCGTTACACGCATTCTCGAGGTTGAGGTTTCCTTGTGGACACTGCAGTTGTGTAACGTGTAGTTTGGCTGTGCTGAAGTGTTTTTTAAATGATCGAATTGATGATGTCTTGATTGTGATGCTGATGTGATGCGCACAAATCACAACGATTTATATTTTTGTTCTTCAAAGTTGTTTGTATGAAACCCCGATTTCCATTGAATATAGCCGAATCCCTGTTACTTAATTTGTCACAAAATTAGAGTAAATTCAATTTAACTTTATTATGCTACATTAAACTTTTCTTTCTTTTTCAAGGATGCCTCCATTGACCGTGGGACCTGTTTGATCACCAGCCATACGAAACCGACATGTGTTGTCGGAAATCTGAAGAGTTGACGAATACAACCCTCACCGTCTCTGTGGATAAGATTCAGGTACACACAATTTTACCTGATTTCACATTATTTAAAGTGGGTCATTCAAATTAAATTTCTAACAAAATGTAATTCCAACACATAAATCGGTGGTACAAGTTGAAATCGAGCTCGTTTAATATTCTAATACTACAAGGTTTGGTTATTCAGCTTCGATTCGTGGTTCAGTACAAGTAAATCTTTAACAGACATCGGCTTATTTATCTAGAATGATACTTAACAAATCAATTGGCATATCCTCCCAAAAAGTGGAAAAAAAGCGTGCTGTTTGGTTGTTTTTGTTTTTTAGGTTCACGTCCACGTCCTTGCGTTTGAGCAGTTCCTCCACCGCAGTTCTGTTTTCCATTGCAATTGCCCAGTGAAGAGCAGTCCATCCGTGTTTGTCTTGGGCGTTAACATCTGTTGTTTTTTCTAAAATATTTTTAAACAAATCCATTGGCATATTCTTCCATTTTGTAGCGAAATGTAGTGACGTGCGGTTGTCGTTATTTTTCATGTTCACGTCCACATCCTTGCGCTTGAGTAGTTCAGTTATCGCAGTTTTGAACATGTAGCGACAAGCGCAGTGAAGAGCAGTTTCTCCATCTTCATTTTGTACGTTAACATCGGTTGATTTTTCTAAAATTATTCTGAACAAATCTATTGGCATGTTCTCCCATAAAGTAGCTAAATGGAGTACTGTTTGGTTGTCTTTGTATTTGACTTTGACGTCTAACTCACCTCGTTTGAGCAGTTCTTCCACCACAGTTTTAGACCTGTTCACAATTGCAGCGCGAAGAATAGTTAATTCCTTTTCATTTTGTGCGATAACGGCGGTTGATTTTTCTAGAATTATTCTGAACAAATCGATCGGAATATTCTTCCACAAAGTAGTGAAATGACATGCTGTTTGGTTGTCGTTATTTTTTAGATTGACGTCCGCGTCCTTGTGTTTGAGCAGTTCCTCCACCGCAGTTTTAAACTCGCAAAGAATTGCCCAATGAAGAGCAGTGCAACCATATTCATCTTGTGCGTTGATATTGGCTGATTTTTCTAGAATTATTTTGAATAAATCAATTGGCATGTCCTCCCACAAACAAGAGAAATGGAGTGCCGTTTGGTTGTCGTTATTTTTGAGGTTCACGTCCAAATCCCTGTGTTTCAGCAATTCAGTTATCGCAATTGTAGACTTGTACATAATAGCAAGATGAAGAGCAGTGTTCCCATTTTTTTCTTGTGCGTGAACATCGACTGACTTTTCTAGGATTACTGTGAACAAATCAATTGGCATATCCTTCCACATGGTAGCCAAATGAAGTGCCGTTTGGTTGTTTTTGTTTTTTAAATTCACGTCCACATCCTTTCGTTCTAATTCTTCATGTATCTCAGTTTCCGACTTGTTTAGAATTGCAGAGTGAAGAGCAGTATTTCCACTTTCGTCTTGGGCATTGACATCTGATGATTTTTCTTGGATTATTCTCAACAAATCAATTGGAATATCTTCCCACAAAGAAGCCAAAAAGCGTGCTGTTTGGTTTTTGTTATTGTTTAGATTTAAGTCAATTTCTTCGCATTTGAGCAGTTCCTTTAGCGCAGTTGCGGACTTGTACATAATAGCAAGATGAAGAGCAGTGTTTCCGTCTTCTTCTTGTGCGTGAACATCGGTTGATTTTTCTAGAATTACTTTGAACAAATCAATTTGAATATTTTTCCATACGGAAGCGAATTGTAGTGCCGTTTGGTTGTCGTCATTTTTGAGGTTCACGTCCAAATTCCTGTGTTTGAGCAGTTCTTCGATCATAGTTGTGGACTGTCGAGACATCGCCAAGTGAAAAGCTGTATGCCCGTCTCTGTCTTGCAAGTTAACATTTGTTGATTTTTCCGAGATTATTCTGAACAAATCAATTGGAAAACCCTTGCCTATTAAAGCCAAATGAAGTGGCGTGCGCTTGTCATTATTTTTTATGTTAACGTCAATGTCCTTGCGCTCGAGCAGTTCCTTAATTGCAGTTTCGAACTCGAACACAATTGCATTGTGGAGGGCAGTGTCTCCGTCTTCTTCTTGTACGTTAACATCGGTTGATTTTTTTAGGATTATTTTGAACAAATCAATTGGAATGTTCTTCCACGCACAAGCTATATAGAGTGCCGATTTATTTTTGTTGTCATTGAGGTTCACGTCCACGTCCTTGTGTTTGATGAGTTCCTCAACCGCAGTTGTGGATTGTTTAAACGTTGCCCAGTGAAGAGCAGTTGTTCCAACTTCGTCTTGTGCGTTAACATTAGTTGATTTTTCTAGAATTACTCTGAACAATTCAACTGGAATATTCTTCCACAAAGAAGCGAAATGTAGTGCCGTTTTGCTGACGCAATTTTTGATGTTAAAGTCCACGTCCTTGCATTTGAGCAGTTCTCCTACCACAGTTTCGTTCTCTTCACTAATTGCACCGTGAAGAGCAGTGTGTCCGTCTATTTCTTGTGCGTTAACATTGGTTGATAATTTCAGAATGATGTTGAACAAATCAATTGGAATATCCTTCTTTACTGAAGCGATATGGAGTGCTGTTTGTCTGTTGTTATTCTTGAGGTTGACGTCCACGTCCTGACGTCTGAGCAATTCATTCACCGCAATTTCGGAATTGCAAATGATTGCACAATGAAGAGGAGTGTGTCCGTCTTTTTCTTGAACGTTGACATCTGTTGATTTTTCTAGGATTACTCTGAACAAATCAATTGGCATATCGTTCCACCAACAAGCTAAATGGAGTGCCGTTTGTTTGTCGTTATTTTTGAGATTCACGTCCGACTCACTTCGTTTGAGCAGTTCTCCCACCACAGTTTTAGACTTGTTCATAATTGCAACGTGAAGAGCGGTATTTCCCTTTTCGTCTTTTGCGTTTGATTTTTCTAAAATTATTCTTAGCAAATCAACAGGTATATTCTCCCACGAAGAGGCGAAATCACGTGCCGTTTGGTTGTTGTTATTTTTTAAGTTAAAGTCCACGTCCTTTCGTTTGAGCAATTCTTCTAGCGCACTTTTTGACTCGTAAATAATAGAAATATGAAGTGCAGTATGTCCGTCTATTTCTTGTGCGTTAACGTCGCTTGATTTTTCCAAGATTTTTCTGAACAAATCAACTGACATATTTTTCCATACCGAAGCTAAATGTAGTGCCGTTTGGTTGTCGTTATTTTTTAGATTCACGTCCACGTCCTTGTGTTTGAGCACTTCCTCCACCGCAGTTCTGTTTTCTAATGCAATTGCCAAGTGAAGAGCAGTGTGTCCGTTTTTTTCTTGTGCGTTAACATCGGTTGATTTTTCTAGGATTATTCTGAACAAATCAACTGGAACATTATTTCTTGAAGAGGCTAATTGAAGTGCTGTACAGTAATCGTTATCTTTGAGGTTCAAGTCCACATCCTTGTGGTTGACAAGTTCTTTAATCATAGCTTCACATTTTTTGACTATTGCCAATTGAAGAGCAGTGTTTCCATTTGCGTTTTGTGCGTTAACATCGGTCGATTTTTCCAAGATTTTTCTGAACAAATCGATTGGAATATTTCTCCACTCAGAAGCGAAATGAAGTGTCGTTTGTTCCTGGTTACTTTTTATGTTGACGTCCACGCTATTGTGTTTCAGCAGTTCCTTGACCGCTCTTTTGGACATTCCCAGAATAGCAGTTTGAAGTGCAGTGTTTCCCCATTGGTCTTGTGCGTTGACATCGGTTGATTTTCGTAAAATGTCTCTGAACCAATCGATTGGAATATCCACCCACATAGAAGTGACATGGAGTGCCGTGTGGTTGTTGTTGTTTTTGACGTTGACGTCCACGTCCATTCGCTTGAGCAGTTCCTCGACCACCGCTTCGGACTGGTTTAGAATGGCGAAGTGAAGAGCAGTGTTTCCGTGTTCGTTGTGTTTGTTGACGTTTTCCGAATTGGTTCGAGCTAAAATCTTTTTGATCAAGTCAAATTCACGTTTGAGTCGAATGGCGAGATAAAGTGGAGTGTCGCCCTTGCAATCGGTTGTGTTGACGTCGTAATTTTTGAGCTGGCTGAGAATTTTCTTGGCCGTTTGCCCTTTTCCCCCGTACAAAGCCCAGTGCAATGCCGTGTCGCCCGACTGGTTCACGCCACCAATGTCAACGCCATCAAATGCCAATGAGGGAGTTTGACCGTCTTTGTCTGGGTGCAGGAATTTCAAGGCGATGAAAAACACATTGCGCCGAAACGTTCCTTCGTCTGTTTGAATTTTGGCGCCTTTTCCTATTAAAAACTGATCGATTGGCCAATCGGATGTAGAGAAAACGGTGGCCCATTCAAGTAACGTGTAGCCTAGGGAATCGACGCTGTTTAAAGATTCGCTTGTCAATTTACCGGCAAGGTCTTCAAAGTCCTTCCGCCTTCCCTTAATCATGGCATTGTAAAAGATACCTTTTCCGTCAACTAAATTCGACGTGTATTTAGACTCAGTCCCTGTAACTTCGGACTTGGTTTTCGTATTTCTCAATCCGATTCGGTCGACCACAGAACTTATGGGCGTCGACCACTTTTTCCCGTGGAGATTTGAATTTTCAAAGACGAACGATGCGAAATTTTGGCAATTTGAATAGAGGAGATGGTACGATTTGTTTATTTGACTGGTTTTCCAAATGGCTCGCAATAAATTGATTAAAAAGTCCAAATTGCCCCTAGCACTTTCCAGCAGCTTCACCGGCCCAAGTCTTTGAACGTGTTCCTTCTTTTCGGGGTCGTATAATTTCTCGGTGACGTCGTCTTTGACTGGCGATTGCTGCAGAACTATGTACTTTCCGTTCTTTTCCAGCGACCACCAGCACGTCTCTTCAGACTCCGCCTTGTTCTTTTTCGTTTGGAACACGACGAAAGCGTGAATGGTGACTCCCGATTTCAGAGGAATTGGAAGAGGATTGGAGTAAACTGTGGTGAGGTGGATGAAATGGTCGAGCGATGATTTTAAAATGCCGAGATTTGCTGTAGGATGCTTCAAGTACTCTGTCAATTCCTTGTCGGAAAATACTTCTCGGTCAGTTATGAAATACTCGTGAAGCGAACGCTCTGGGATTTCGCTGGCCGTGTCCTTTTTCTTGTCAACGTGTTGCACGTACAGCAATTGTTTCAGGAACTTTTTCCCTTTGGCCAGGTCCGATGAAGTCGATCCTGAATTCCACATTTCTTTTATTTTCACTATACCAATCTTTTGTTCCTATTAAATTGTAATACGAATGCAATACGATCAGGGTAGAATGTATATAACGGAAATGAATAGCGATTTGATTTACCTCGAAGGAAGTGGGAGAGCAGATAAAAATGCAACTCGACTGCCAACGTTTACGTGTTGAAATGTTGCATCAGTAGAAACGACGACGGGTATTTACAAGGAGATTGCGGCTCCACTTGAATGGGTTCCGTAGAGTAAATCCGAAGCGGCTGTTGCGCTTTGGTACAGACCGCAGTGCAACACACCGTTTGGGACAAAATTGTTATTCGTTTTCCATTCTTGCTGAAACTTAATTTTAAAAACACACTAGGTTGATAATTCTGCGTTGAAAAATCAAAAGGTTTTTTTCGAAATGGCTGCTGTTCATCGGAAGGCTCTATAGTTTCGGATCTCTGATTAAAATTTCTGAGCGAATTCCGACACCGTAAAATATCGAATAATGAAACGCAGTATTTCAGCCGAATGTAGATTTAATGCTTTTATTTTTTTTTACTTTCACTTTCACACTCAGTTGACGTCTTAACTGTTTCTCGTTGATCAGGTTTCTTGTTGTCCTGAGTCTCTATTTATTCTTTATCTAGATGTAGACGGGAGCGGGGAGCGAATCACCTTGTTGAGCACTTTCACCTTCAGTTGATTGGAACTGCATCCACTGTCCTCATCATTTCTGTAGATGCCGCTGACAACTTTTCCAGGGCAGACTTGACACGTGCGAGGAATTCGAGTGAAAAAATTTCTCACGAAATTGCAAATTGAGCAACAACACCAACAGAAGGTATATTACTGATTGGGATTTCCCTAAAATGCTGGCCAAATTTTGTCACTTTCTTTTTCATTCCAGATCGTGGATATCCATAACTTCGCGTCTCGCCGTTAGTCTAATCAGACACAACATTCATCTTTACGGTACTTTTACTTTTTCTGGTTTTGGCATCGCCAGAGCAACTGCCAGGCCATTCACGATAGCGACAACTGCAAGAAATTTCAGGATCGAGTCAACCAAACCGCCGAGACGGACGACGACGCCAGACGGACCAAAGAAATGATTGAAGTAATAAATTTTAAAAATTGTTATTTATATGATTGAATTGAATTAGAATTGGAGAATATTTAATATAGGCGCTGGTGGCCAATGGTGAGGCTCTGTCGTGCCCGCAGTGTCAGGTGGTCCTGATGAAACGCTGGGGCTGCGACTGGGTCCGCTGTTCCGTCTGCCGGACGGAAATCTGTTGGGTCACCAAACAAAATCGCTGGGGTCCAAAGGTCTATTTAATTGAATTCAAATCTTTTTTTAAAAGGAATTTAAATTAACTTGAGGAAATTTAGGGCAAAGGTGACACGAGCGGCGGCTGTCGGTGTGGCCTCGACGGCGTCAAATGTCATCCCCTCTGCAATTATTGTCATTAATACAAAGTCTTTTGATGTAATTTGATTACCGAATAGAATGAAATTATAACTCGCCGAGTCGTGTGCACAATTGCAATTGATCGACTTGACTACAATCCTCTGATTTTTTATTGAAATTTGTGTGTATTTAATGGAGGTTTGTACCTTGTATCATCAATTGTATGTTCCTTTGCCCAGATGCCATTCGTTGAAATTTGTATTTTTTTTTACTGACCTCCATGCCTCCTGATGGAGTGTCATAACCAAATGTATTGAACGTGATAAACAGGCTATAATAGATGAATTTTAAAATACTTGCTGTATTGTTTTAACACAACATATCACATATGACAAGAACTCGATCCAACTTCAACTTGGTAATTGGAATCACCCAAAAATTACTTTGTTTTACAAATGACAAACGTATAAGAACAATAGAAGAATAAAAAAACATAATATTTTAGCACAAAATGTTTGCCTAATATTGGCATGAAACTCGGCAGTGTTTTGTTTTTAAAAAGATTCTCTCGATAAAGATATATGCAAGTTAATCAGAATCGATCAGAGTCTTGCGTTGTGTGTGCATTGATGGATTTCACCGGATCTTGCGCATAAATTGTCGGAAATTGCAAAAAAATGGCCATGAGAAATATGTTTCACACGAATTAGAATTGATGGCAGCTGTTAAAACAAGAGAATAGAAGACAACAAATGCATATTTGTGCGCACTCACTCACAAAAGATACAACCGCATATTTATTTTCTAATAGTCTACTAGATAAGAATGGAGATTTAGGTGGCTTTGTTCTCAGCTGTTGTTTTTTTGTTAATGATCTTTAAAAGATGAGCTGGAATATCCTTCCACTCAGAGCATAAATTCAATGCCGTTTGGTTTTCGTTATTCTTGAGTTTCACGTCCACGTCCTTGTGTCTCAGCAGTTCCTCCACCGCAGTTCTGTTTTCTTGTACAATAGCCAAATGAAGAGCAGTGTGTCCACCTTCGTCTTGAACGTTGACATCGGTCGATTTTTCTAGAATTACTCTGAACAATTCAATTGGAATATTCCACCTAGAAGCGTAATGGAGTATTGTGTAGTAGTTGTTGTATATTACATTCACGTCCACGTCCCTTCGTTTGAGCAGTACCTTTACTGCAGTTTTTTTTTAAAAATAATTGCCCATTGAAGAGCAGTGCAACCATTTCCGGCTTGTGTGTTGACATCGGCTGTTTTTTCTAGTATCAGTTTGAACAATTCAACTGGCATATTATCACACACAGCAGCGAAATGAAGTGCCGTTACGTTTTTGTTGTTTTTGAGGTTCACGTCCACGTCCATTCGCTTGAGCAGTTCCTCCACCGCAGTTCTGTTTTCTTGTTCGATTGCCAAATGAAGAGCAGTGTCTCCATATTTGTCTTGTGCGTTGATATCGGTTGTTTTTTCTAGGATTACTTTGAAGAAATCAATTGGAGTCTTATAAACCGCAGCCAAATGTAGTGCAGTGCGCCTGTCTTCGTTTTTAAGATTTACATCCACGTCGTTTTGTTCGAGAAGTTGTTTGGTCGCAGTTTCTGACTTTTTAATAATTGCCACGTGGAGCGCGGTGTACCCATGTCTGTCTTGTGCGTTAACAACATCGGTCAAATTGCATCGAATTAATTTGAACAAATCATTTGGAATGTCCACCCACTTTGCAGCGAAATGCAGTGCCGTTTGGTTTTTGTAATTTTTGAGGTTCACGTCCACGTCCTTTCGTTTGAGCAGTTCTCCTACCACAGTTTCGTTCTCTTCACCAATTGCACCGTGAAGAGCAGTGTGTCCACCTTCGTCTTGGGCGTTAACATCGGTTGATTTTTCTAAGATTTTTGTGAACAAATCAATTGACATTTTTTTCCACAAAAAAGCGTAATGGAGTGTTGTTTCGTTGTATTTGTTTTTGAGATTCACGTCCACGTCATCTCGTTTGAGCAGTTCCTTAACAGCACTTTCGTACTTGTACATAATTGCATAAAGAAGAGCAGTCCATCCATATCCGTTTTTTGCGTTAACGCTTTCCGAATTCATTCGAGCTAAAATCTTTTTGATTAAGACCATTTTACATTTAGGGTGAACAGCTAGATGAAGCGCTGTGCACCCCTTAGAATTGGTGCCGATGACGTTGTAATCTGGAAATTGATCAAGAATTTTCTCGGCCACGTCCCATTTTTCTCCGTACAAAGCCAAGTGCAGTGCCGAGTCGCACGTACTGTTCACGCCACGAATATCAATTCCTTCAAACGACAAGTACCGAGATTCTTTTTTCGAAGGAAGATACTGCAGGGCGATGAAAAACACATTGCGCCGAAATAATCCTTCGTCGTCTGTTTGAATTTTGGCTCCTTTTTCTCTTAAGGACTGGTCGATTGGCCAATCGGATGTGGAGAAAACGGTGGCCCATTCGAGCAGCGTGTAGCCTTGGAAGTCGACGTTGTTTAATATTTCCGTGGTCAAGTTATTTTTCGCAAGTTCTTCAAAGTCCTGTCTCCTTCCCTCTGCCATGGCTTTGTAATAGACAAATTTGGCGTTTTTTCTTCTATTGTGGTTGAGTGTATTCGCTTCGATTACGGTTTGGCTATTCTTATTTCTCAATCCAAATCGTCGACTAATCCACGTCGACCACTTCTTTTCCCCATAACTTGCCTGTTTAAAGACAAATTCAGCAAAGTGTTGGCAGTTTGAAAACAGAAGGTTATATTTGGTAGTTAGCTGATTGGTTTTCCAAATGGCTCGTATTAAATATTCAAGTTCCTTTCCATTGCCTCTAGCAAAACTTTCTCGTTTCACCGGCCCAAGTCTTTTGACAAGTATCTTCTTTTCAGGGTCATATAATTTATACATGACGTCTTCTTTGACTGGCGATTGCTGCAGAACTATGTACTGCCCGTTCTTTTCCATGGAATAGCACATCACATTGTTCGTTTTTAAGTTCCAAGTCACGAAAAAGACGAAAGCGTGACACGCGACGTCCAATTTAAGAGAGATTGGAAGTGGATTGGTGAAGACCTGTGCGGTGGCAACTTTCTCATCTTGTAAAGATGATTTCAGAATGTCGACATTTGCTTCAGGATTTCCCAAGTACTCTGAAAAACGAGAGTCTGAAAATGTTTTGCTGTTGTTCAGTAAATATTCGTGAAGGGATTGCTCGGAGATTGTACTGGCCGTGTCCTTTTCTTTATATTGACGTGTTGGACGTACAGCAATTGGTTAGTGAACTTTTTCCCTTTGGCCAGGTCGGATGCACCTGATCTCGACATTTCTTCGGCTTGGAATGACAAAGCCGGACAAAGTTGATCTGTTTTTATTTCTGGTTATTCTTAAATTCCTATATGGAATGACTCCAACAAATAATCGGATTTAAGTGATGGAACAACAGAAATTAGTAATGATTTGATTTACCTCTTGACAAGATAGTAAAAGTGGTGACTGCCTTGTGTCTTAATGTAAAGAAATTTGATTTACAACTAGAAGTGAAAAAATAGAAAAAATTCCTATTAAATGACACCAACAAATAATCGGATCAGAGTGATGAAACAACAGAAATAAATAAACAATTTGATTTACCACTGCCTTAAAGTGTCTGATGAAGAAAGATTTACAACATAGCAATGAAAAACATCTTAGTTAGTTAGTTCTTAGTTGCACTTTTGATATTTTCTGAAGCTTGCCACACCCAAACAGCTGACATTTCTACATAGTATAGTGTTTGTAAGAGTAGGATCGAAGCGGCTTTTTCGCTCGTGCTACGCCCTCAGGGATATTCCATTGACGCACGTAGGAATGCTTGAGCTTGACATAGTAATATTACGTAATCATTCTATGCATTATTAGCCAGGAAAGTTAAAATTCACCACCTTTTGATTTGAAAAATTGGCCATTGAATATGAGACTCTTGTTTCCGAGAGGGTCGCCGGCTCTTCACCGCGTCTAGCTCAGTCGGGACCGACCATCTACACCGCCCACGTCCCAAATAAACCTTCATTCCCTTGTTATATTTGGATGTGTAGTAATAAGCAGATACGGCAATTGCTATGGGCGTTCCACGCTGACGCAAGGAACAGTTTAAAGTTGTTGATATTTTTGAATAGGATCAGCTGCATATTATTTATTTTTATTTATTCGCCGTGTGTTTTGTATTTTAGAGCAGATCCTGACATGACGTCACTCGCCACAGACGTCAGCTGTTGTGACGTAAACATCCAGCCCACTATAAACTTGTTGTTATCCATTGGAAACTAATATGAATGTGTTCTTTATAAAAGTCACTATATAGGGATTGTCAACAAGTCTTGTGTTTCTTTCCTTCATGAGAATGATACGACTCTCGTTTTTTTGAATATGTTCTCCGTTTATCGTTTATAGCTGAGCCCTCAAAGTGAGAACATCGCACAACATCTGTATAGATCATGCATTTTGTCAGCTAAATTCAACTTTTAGATTTTTGTAGCTGCTGGATTCATCACAATTATTCTAGGGGAGCGCGCTGTATTGTCTGTGCACACTGTGTAGTGATAATCACGACCAAAGGAAGTCCGATTGACTCCGCTGCTGTGCCGCGCTCCTTATATCCTGGTTGTTTCGGTTGGGCATCCGGCAGCATATCCTGTCGTTTATTCACAGCGAACGTTATGAACGTAGGGCAATCGTGTTATTATTATGTAACGTGAAAAGGCGTGAAAAGGGATTCATTGCCTTTTAGATTTGGAATTTGGAGAGTGCAAGTTGACCACGACTAGGACCAAAAATAAAAGAAAAGGTACCAGTTTGATTGTCTGAAATTATTTGGTGTACACAAAAAAGTCAGAATGCATGTCTCTCTAGTCTCTAAATGTTTATTACAACAAATTCGCCCTTAATGGGCGAATTAACTGCAACGGAGCTAATGACATGTTCACATTTTCACGGATGCCAAATTATTTTTCATTTTAAATTTTGGCGGGATGTTTTACGATATTAATTATGATTTTACGAAAAATGTGATCGTCGTCTCGTCCTCGTCGTGTTGTCATGTTGGGTCATTCCGCTGAAATCGAATTAATTTTGGCGCTCGACATCACCGAATTTTTTTATTTTTTTACAGTGTGTTAACGTTATGGAAATTCACACTTGGCGTCGTAATACTTTTGCTCTGGTTGGACTAAAGGTGTGGATTGGGCAACTGAATTTCATTCATTTTCGATTCTTTTCCTCAATTTTTTAAAAATAGTACTTGTTAGGGATCTTTTGAACGAGCATTCAATGTGCGTTAGTGAACATTGTCACTCTGCTTTTCTCCTCGGCTTTTTGCTTATGTTACTCGTACAATTGATTTTTGGTCTGATCAAAACAGTAGCAGGCAGCGCCAGTTGATTAGTAGACACCCCACGGAAAAGACTTTTCCCTTCAGCATGGCAACTCTTGATTTCTTCGCTCCCAATTTTATTTTTCTATTTCTCTTAATTCAAACTGGGTTCTATTAACGAAAGAGTATGTTTAAGTCAAAGTGGAATTCCAGCGCTGGATTGTCGGCCATCGATTGGCCGATGACGATCAATTGACGCTCAAGGACTAGTACAACAGCATTTTCCCCATCCATCAATGTGCTTCCCCTTTTCCTCCACGTCCTCAATCCCATCAGCAATCCGACGCCAGCCCCCAAACCTAACTTCTCTTTATACGCATTCACATACCTCCACTTGGGCCTTTTCGGCCTCTTGATAGTATTGAATAATCCTAATCTGTCGTCTTAGAGCAAAGAATGTTTGCCACAAATAGCCCTACTGCATCTTTAAAAATTCCATTTATTATTATTGCCGTTTGATAATCTCGATGATTAGAAATATGAGAGTGCTTAGCCATATTCTCAGCTCATACTTTAGCTATTTTACTGTCAGCCATGGCCATTTGTTTGACATTAATTCGACTGTGTTTTCATCTGGCCCGATGCAATGCCACTTTTTAATTCGATCTCAACGATGATTGATCCGTGTATTTTTGCAGCTCATTCAAAGTCGAATCCCATTTTTTAGGGGGTGGAGATGGAAATATGACTCCAAATGTCCGTGATGTGTCAGACTGCGTCGTGTTATTGTTTCTGAGTTTGTTATAGGTTTCTGAGTTTCTGACTAAATTAGACGATTTAAGGCCACGCTGGCATTGGTAGATAATGCATGGGGAACTTTTAGCCACACCGTAGCCTAAACAAAAACGCAGTTGAGATATGTGTAAAAGACTAACTTTATAATCAACCGTTCGAGCCTCAGTTTCTTCTTGTTCCTAGTACCGTGACGTCCAACCTGCAATAGCGTCCCGTAAAAGTCTTTGGCAGGTTTAATACTGTCCCGCTAAATCGTCACCTAATGAAGTCGACGTTGTTTGCTGCCGTTGTTTTCTCAGTGGCGATATCGAGCTCGTTTTCTTGCAATTCTTTTTCTTCCAAAACTGCGATTGCCAAGCGCAATTTCTATCTTGTATTGAAAAATGAATGTATTATTCTGATTGCTGATTGGAATTCGTGTGTATTTAATTTGTTTCAACAATTAGCTGATTACGACAAGTTTTAAAACAAATTAAATTAATGCTAAGTGTGCTGTGTGAATACTAAATATAGGAGAAAAGGGGAAAGTAAATGCAATGCTCATCATTGCTCTCATTTACAAAAGTTATTTCATATTATTTTCTATACAGGAAATAAGGAATTTTTATGTGTCTTCGTTTTGTGCTTGAATATCAGCAGTTGCTTTATCTTTAATGATGATGAAAAGATACAATGGAATGTTTTTCCACGCTCTGCAATAATCGAATGCTGTGTAGTTGTTTCTATCTTTGACGTTGACGTCCACGTCCTTGCGTTTGAGCAGTTCCTCTACCACATATTTTGACTCGGAAACAATTGCAAAGTGGAGAGCAGTGCAACCATTTTTGTCTTGTGCGTCCACGCCCACGTCCTTGTGTGTGAGCAGTTCCTTAACCATAGTTTCTGACTTTGCAAACCCAATTGCAAGATGAAGAGCAGTCCATCCGTGTTTGTCTTGTGCGTTGACATCCGTTGATTTTTCTAGAATTACTTTGAACAAATCAATTGGAAAATTTTTCCACGCGCAAGCTAAATAGAGTGCCGTTTGGTTTTCGTTATCTTTGAGATTCACGTCCACGTCCTTGCGTTTGAGCAGTTCCTTAACGGCACTTTCGTACTTGTCCATCATTACCCAGTGAAGAGCGGTGCGTTCAAATTCGTCTTGTGCATTAACATTTGTGGTTTTTCCTAGAATTTTTGTGAACAAATGAATTGGAATGTTCTTCCGCCGAGCAGCCGAATGTAGTGCTGTTTGGTTTTGGTTATTTTTGAGATTCACGTCCACGTCCTTGTGGTTGACAAGTTCTTTAATCATAGCTTCACATTTTTTTACTATTGCCCATTGTAGAGCAGTGTTTCCATTCTCGTCTTTTGCGTTAACATTAGTTGATTTTCCTAGGATTAATCTGAACAATTCAATTGGCATATCCTCCCACCCAGCAGCGAAATGAAGTGCTGTTACGTTTTTGCTGTCTTTGAGGTTGACGTCCACGTCCTTGTGTTTGAGCAGTTTCTTAACCGCATTTTCTGACTCGAACGCAATTGCAAGATGAAGAGCAGTCCATCCGTGTTTTTTGTCTTGTGCGTTAACATCGGTTGATTTTTCTAGAATTATTTTGAACAAATCAATTGGAATATTTTTCCACACAGAAGCGTAGTAAAGTGTCGTTTGGTTGTCGTCATTTTTGAGGTTCACGTCCACGCCCTTGTGTCTCAGCAGTTCCTTGGTCGCAGTTGGGGTCTTGGACAAAATTGCTAAATGTAGAGCAGTATTTCCAAATTCCTCTTGTTCATTGACATCGGTGGTTTTTTCTAGAATATTCTTGAATAAATCAATTGTCATATCATACCAAGAAGCGTAGTGAAGTGCCGTTGGTTTTTCGTTATCATTTAGGTTGACGACCACGTCATCTCGTTTGAGCAGTTCCTTTAGCGCATTTTGTGACTTGTACATAATTGCAAGATGAAGAGCAGTTTCTCCGAATTTGTTGGATTTGTTGATGTTTTCCGAACTCGTTTGAGCTAAAATCTTTTTCATCAACATCATTGTGCAGTCAAGTTGAACAGCAAGATCAAATGGTGAATGCCCCGAAGAATTGGTGACGTTGACGTCGTAATCTGGAAATTGATCAAGAATTCTCTCGGCCACGTCCCATTTTTCTCCGGTTAAAGCCAAGTGCAATGCCGAGTCGCCCGTTTGGTTCACGCCGTGAATATTAATCCCGTCAAACGACAAGTACCGAGATTCTTTATTCAAAGGAAGATATTGCAGGGCGATGAAAAACACATTGCGCCGAAACTTTCCTTCGTCTGTTTGAATTTCGGCGCCTTTTTCCTTTAAAAACTGGTCGATTGGCCAATCGGATGTGGAGAAAACGGTGGCCCATTCGAGTAACGTGTAGCCTTGGGAGTCGACGCTGTTCAAAGATTCGCCTGTCAGCTTACCGGCAAGTTCTTCAAAGTCCTGTTTCCTTCCCTCTGCCATGGCTTTGTAAAAGGCAAATTTGGCGTCTTTTCTTCCATTGTATTTGAGTGTAGGTCTATCCGCTTCGAATTCGGGCTTGATTTTCTTATTTCTCCATGCACTTATCCACGTCGACCACTTGTTTCCCCCAAAACTTGCCTTTTCAATGACAAATGAAGCAAAGTGTTGGCAGTTGGCAAACAGGAAATGATAGTCGGTGCTGAGCTGATTGGTTTTCGAAATGGCTCGCAATAAACATTTAAGGTGCTTGTTATTGCCTGAAGCAAATCTTTTTGATTTTACCGGTCCAAGTCTTTGAACGTGTTCCTTCTTTTCAGGGTCGTATAATTTCACGGTGACGTCATTTTCGTTTGTCGATTGCTGCAGAACTATGTACTGCCCGTTCTTTTCGATGGAATAGCACATTTTTTCATTCGTCTTTGAGTTCTCCGTTTGAAACACGACAAAGGCGTGAGTTGTGACATCCGATTTAAATGGAATTGCTGAAAGTGAATTGGAGAAGACCACGGCGTAGGTGATCCAATCTTGCAAGTAAGATTTCAGAATGCCCACATTTGCTTTTGAACTCTTCTCGTAGTTTGCAAAATGAGAGTCGGAATATACCTCGTGGTTTTCCACCAATTCTCGGAGGGATTGCTCGGAGATTGTACTGGCCGTGTCTTTTTCTTTATCGACGTGTTGGACATACAGCAATTGGTTAGTGAAATAGTTCCGTTTGGCAAGGTCCGATGCAGCACCCAATTTCGACATTTCTTCGCCTTGTTATGATCCAAATTTGATTTGTTTTTGTTTCTGGTTATTCTTAAATTCCTATTTGGAATGACACCAACAAATAATCGGATCAGAGTGATGGAACGACAGAAATTAATGATTTGATTTACCTTTTGACAGGGTAGTAAAAGTGGCGACTGCCTTGTGTCTTAATGTAAAGAAATTTGATTTACAACTGGAAGTGAAAAAAAACACACCTTAGTTTGTTAGTTACACTATTGATATTAATTTCTCAGGTGACTTGCCACACCCAAACAGCTGACATTTCAACATATAGTGTTGGTAAGAGTAGGATCAAAGCGGATCGAAGCGGCTTTTTCGATCGTGCTCTGCCCTCAGGGATATTGACGCACGTAGGAATGCTTGAGCTTGACATAGTAATATTACGTAATCATTCTATTCATTAATAGCCAGGAAAGTTAAAATTCACCACCTTTTGATTTGAAAAATTGGCCATTGAATATGAGACTCTTGTTTCCGAGAGGGTCGCCGGCTCTTCACCGTCTAGCTCAGTCGGGACCGACCATCTAATACACCGCCCACTTCAATTTTTCATTCCCGTCGTCATATTTGTGTATAGTAATGAGCTGAAAGGGCAATTGATGTGCGTTTTACGCTGGCGCAAAGAACAGTTAAAAATTGGTTATGTCTTGACGTAAATTGAATAAGCTCAGCTGCATATTATTCAATTTTTATTCATTCAATAAGTGTTTTGTATAAGAGGGCAGATCCACGCGCGTACTGACGTCACTCGCCACAGACGTCAGTTGTTGTGACGTAAGCATCCAGCCCATCTTAAACTTGTTGTTATCCATTGGAAACTGATGAATGTGTTATTACTATTACTACTATAAAGTCATGTTCGATAAGTAATTTTATCTGGTCCATTTAATGACGGAGTTTATTATTTTTTTATGCCGGAATTGGACCATGAAAATTTTAACAGCAGAATAAAGAAAAGGTACAAACAAATCGAATTCAAGGGAAATGAAAGAAGAAATAGCGTACGAAATCAATAAACTGTCGCAGAAACTGATCCGGATCGGCGGAACAGTTTGGGCCTTTCATGCGCATCTTTTTTTAATTTATCGAATTTCTTTCATGACGTGTGTTAAAAGTTAATTTGTATCGAAATTTCATGTCTAGTGATCATACACTGAAATTAAAAACTATCTACATCAGTCATTGGGTTAATTGCCTTGCTCCGCCGTGTTGAATTGAGAATGTGTTGCATATAAGTTGGTGCTGCGCTCTATACGGGCTAGTCGGATATCCTTCAGTGATCATATGCGCATTGTTTCCGCTGGAATCCAACAATGTTGTCCATGTCATACACCGCCCGGTGTATCATGTGGACAACAACTTGTGAACTGCGTGTATGTGAGGGGTTATTTGTGCTTAGATTCAGATCCGTGTATCCCGACTTGGCTGGGGAAGTAGCGACCCCAGTGTGTCCACTCAACTCCATTGTTAAAATTGTTATAATAGCTATGTTATAGTTTTTATATTCAACTGAATATAAAAAGTTGTACAACCTTGTGTACAAGTAGTACACACACACAGCGACGGATGTGCTCTCTCTCCTTGATATTAAAATAATATTGCAACTTTTTTGCTGTTTCTTTTCTGTAAATTGTGATGTTAATTTAGTTTAATTGAAGTTTAATTTGTTATTTCAACTTTCCTAGTTTTTCTCTTTCGTTTATCAGGTTTCGCGATCACGCTCGAAATGATCAAATCAAATTCAATAAAGATTTAACCGATTTAACGATCGAATAAAAAGGCGACAAGTTGCAAGAACTCTCGAAATTAAATTTTTTTTTTTTTTTTTTTTTTTTAAATTTAAAGAACTCATTTTAATTGTAATTTGATTTTATCCTAATTGTTTAGAATCAGACGCTTATGGTGTAGCTCGTAGCTTGGCTGGTGGTAGCTGTTGATTCCAATTATGGTCCAGGCACCTGGCGTCGGGAGAGTGACAACTGGGCCACTGCTGATAACAATTGGTGCGATCAAATCTTTATCTACCTAGGAAATCCATCCGGCCGGAAGAAAAAGCGGAAGAAACGACAAAACCGAAAGAAGAGGAAACAGCACCCGTCGTCAACGAATCACCAGTAGTCCAGGCACCAATCCATCCGCCAATCCAGCCGTTAGTTCAGCCGCCAATCCAGCCGGAAGAACAACTGAAGTTTTCTTGGCTCAACCCGTAGTTGTCGCTCAGCCTCAAGCTGTTACATCAGTCCAACAGCAGCCGAATATTGTTGCCGTTTCAACGCCGGAAGTCAGCGTGCGGACCAAGCGGAGGACGAGCGTCAAAGTTACCAGTTCCGGTCAGCAGACGACGTTGACTTTCCAGAAAAAATCATCCGCCAATTCGGATGAGAATATTCAGAAGAACCCACAGAGGCGGACTCGGAGTTGCATCGTCGACGACACTTTCAGGTACTGTCTCTCCTCCTTTCATTAATTAACCGCCAAAATTTGAAATCGTTTAAATTTCAAAATGCAAATTGTGTGTATTTTTTTAATCGACGTGTGCTTTTAGCATCACTAATGAGTGAGCCGATAATGGCATGTTTTAAAAATAAACCAAAAAACCTATCATGCAGTCAATGCAATGCTCAGCTATTTATGTTCTCATAGATTTATTCTTTTATCTATTTCTATCTAATGAGATGTTTATTTGGCTTATTCGTTTGCCTTTTCGTCGTTTTCACGTATTGCCTGCATTGATTTCTGTTTTGAATTTGGGCGGGAAGATGTGCCGAGTGGGAATAACATTTCATCTGGCAACGGCGCTAATGGCCGCACGGGAAATGAAACTCATCAGCTGTTTCTCGTCAGTTCTCGTCTCGTCATGTGTCTCGTGTCTCTTCTTGATAGAATAGAATTACTTAACAGTTAACACAAGGCACTTGAAGTTATTTAGAAGGTAAATAATTCACATAATAATAGCAGTGTGATTGATGAGACTTCCTGATCCATACTTTTGATGAATTTGTGCACAGCAATATGGACAAGTACATCTCGTGTAGGATGCCTTTTCTCTTACTTGATGTTTTCTCCTTACTTTATTGGCAATGTGGTCAACTTTTGTTTTTTTCCCTTGGTGTGCAGACTCGATCAACATCAACAACAAGATTTGCAAGTTCTACTTTTGCTGTTATCAGACGGCAGCAGTCTCGGATTCATCAATAGGTTTTGTAGGCTGCTACTGCTTTCTGATTGATTTGCTGCTTACGACTGGCATGACTTGCATAGCTTTCATTTGCAACATGCTTCAGACGTGAGCTTGTTCTGGCAATTTTCAAAACTTGTACAGTACTATTATTGTGCTGTAGCTCTGTCCAACTTTTGTAGGGTTTTGCAATAATTTAGTCTGTAGATGGGCATCCACCATCGTGGTCTAACCTTTTATTGCAATTAAACATTGTTTTTTTTTTCTTCTACAAATTCCATTAAAAAAAAAACAGCCCGTTGCCTCTCAACTGACACCCGCGCTTCAATCGGGATCGACTTCCGCCTCGAAACTGGCAGCCCACATTTTGCGGCCTATAAAATCCCTGTTGAATTCCGGTGAACTGACTCATGACCTGGACCTAGTGTCAAAGTGAGCTACCATGTTTGGTGATGGATTCGTGCGAAAGAAAGGTATAAATAGAATTGGTTTGCGCCGAACAAGAACACAATTTTCTTAAGTTTGTTATAGATAGCTAATAGTTAAATTTTCCATTTGATAATTTGTTTTTCTGTTCATTCAGTTGGCAGCTGTCATACCCTTTCTGGAATCCAATGGCGATTCACGGCCAATTACGCTTCCATCTTTTGGATTGGATTAAAAAACGAAGGCATCGAGACATGTTGGTGATAATTGATCGAGTTGAGATCCGAACGTGTTTTGTGTTCGAACGAAAATTGAAAAGTAAACACTACGACCTTCCGACCCAATCAACCTCCGAATTGAAAGTGCAGACTGAGAGCCACCGAGTCATTTGCATTCTGCTCACGGTGAAGGTTGAGATCCGACAGCGAAAAAAGTCGCAATTCGACAACGCGGGGAATCCTGAGAGTTCACTGGCCGACGTAAGAAGAACCGACTTCGTTGCCCTCTGTGTGACACCTTGCATTAGCAATAAATTCAGGTTTTGTTTTCCACCAAATAAGGGCATGAATCAGTTTTGCAAAATATTTTATTTTTTCTTTGTTTTCTTTTCCAGTAAACTCTAATCTCCGGATAAAAGCGAAGAACGTTGGGGCAGGACGTTTCAAATGAGTCGTTGCAGTGGAAGCGTCAACACGAGTTACACTACACGGCCAACAAGAGTAGGGTTAGTTGCTCTTTCATTTGTTATCTATTTTCTTTCTTACGTATATTCATGCTACAGCTATGAGGTCTTTACTCCAATCTACGCTCTTGACATATTTATTTTCTTAACAAGAACACAATGTTCGTTATGCCAACCCTTTTTCTCTTTCACAGTTGTGCAATTATTGAATTAGCGAAAAGTCGTTGATTTTCATTTTGCAATCGATTCGAGTTATTCGATCAGATCTGAGCCGAATGTGTCCAACTGTGAGGACATCCCTTTCTGATGGCACAGACTCTCTATTTCTTTTCTGATCGTTCTACCCCACTGGGCCATTTTGGTCGTTTCGCCGAATATTCGATCGTGTGAAATGCCAATTTTGAATTTTCATGCACAGCTCTTGTTTGTCTTTTCATTTCTAGTGGTGACGTCGACGGTCGACTTGGCGGATGTGGTGAGGTGGCGATTGTATAACCAATGTATGACAAGAGGAGGACGATTGCATTTTTGAATATCTCATTCATTATTTTCCGCTTCTCCGCGGCCTCAGAATCAAGAGCCGGGAGCAGTAATCCTGCCTCCCTTCCGGAATCATCAACTGTCAACTGTCAACAACCATTGCCCAGCCTAATTGTGTCCAATAGGTCAGTTCTACATACTCAAAGTTTCGTTTTGTTTTTCTTGAAAAAGGGAATTCGCTTCTTTGGGGTTTATTTCTCATCTAAAAGTGATGGAATTCTTGAATGATTTGACTGAACTGTCCACCAGTAGAAAAATATAGATTTTTTTAATTTATTTGTCATCTCCCCACAGTTTTCCTTCATCATCATTTAACGAGTCATTTTCTTTTCATTTTCAAATTTTGTTTGGACTTTGATGAGAAGGTCAACCTGTTTGGACGGATATTGGACCAACTACTGTATCTTCCTCCTCCAAATGTGAATGGATTCACGAGCATGTCCTGCAGTACTCGCCCTCGTTTATTGTCTTGGCGTCCACCTGGATTTCTTCTGCTGTGTGAATGCGGGGCACCTGCGACGGTGTGTCGAGCGTCAATTCCCAGTCTCCGGCTTCAAGGTAGGACGCAGTTCTTCTTTACTTCTAGTCATCTACTATATAGTTCGAAAGAGCAGCTCTGATAAAAAAGTACTGTACCCGCTATAGCGAAATCTCCGAAAAGTTGCTGGCCATTTCTTTGTTGTCGTAATATAGTCGACGCTATCAAATCACCCACGTTTTCGGTCTCCTGGTCTTGCCATTTTTTGCCGTTTAATTGAATGGGCCATTTGAATATTTTAAATCAGAATCGTTTTGCTGTGAAAAACCAAAATCAATTAAAAAAGCCGATTAATTTGCCGATGATCAGCAATCAATTTATTATGGATCGGCAGCGAGCGAACAGTTATTCAGCAGACTGTCCCAGCACCAAAGTGAAACTGCTGATGAGCTTTTCAAGTCAGCATGTTTGTCTTGCGAGTTGACGTTTTGTTTGTTTTTTATTTGAATCAACCGGAACAAATTGATGGCCATTTTTTGACCACAACAAAGTTTTTCAAATCGAATTTTCTTGATTTCTTGACGTTAGATTCTTCTCTCTCTTACCATGATGATGAGAAATTGCGTTTTTGTTTAGTACTTCGTTGGCATGTCATTTTGTGCTGGACGCTTGAAGGTTTTTTTGCCATTCTTTTCACTCAACTGACGTAACACTTTGTCTAGCGAGTAGCACAAGTTAGAGCCATTTGAGACGCGTTTCAAGATGGGTTGCAATTGCATGTTATTTTGCCATCCACCATCAGCTCTTTCTAGCACCTATAGCACCGCTACAACGATTTCATTTCCCTTTTTTGTCTCTCTCGTCATATTAGCCAAAGGGTGTTTGTATTGGTGACATTAAGTTTTTTTTTTTTTCATTTGGAATGAGGCTTGTCAATAATCGAATGAGAAGAATCTCCCAGCACTGTCGATTGTTTCTCGTCCGCTAATTGACTGTAATAGACTCGAGTTATTTTTCCAACTCACCCAAAATTTGTTGAGGTCTACTTAAAGGCTACTAACTAGTATTGGGGCATGGGGGCACTAACAGCTCTTAGTATCTCCGGGAACGAAGGGCCTAGTACTATACACCTACGAATCAATTTTGAATATTTCTAAAAAAAAAGATTGCCTGAGTCGGGACTCGAACCTTGATCCTATCGCATGGTTAGCCAGCCCAGTTAGTTTTAATTCATTTGTTCAACTGTTACAGTGTCTAAAATCTGTGATCGCTGCCGAAACAGATGACATGAAAACATATTATCGGCAATGAATGAGACAACAAGTAGAGTATTTTTATTTTACGAAATGTATTCTGTACAATCACGCAGCGTGACGCTTGAGACACAAAAAAAATTGAAAAAAGAACAAAGCAAAAAGAAAAGAAAAAAAGGGCTACTGCGTTACACTTCACCCTGGGAGCTATACTTTAATTATCCAATTTTCGAGGGACTTTGAGCGGAGACAGTGATCCTGGACGTATAACCATGGTCCAGTTGAACCACTGTCCCGCTCAAAGTTGAGAAACCTCCTCTCCTGTATCTTCTGTCGGCATAAGAATAATGACGAACTCTATTTTGACAAGATGCGAGCCCCCCAGCTGGTCGGATCATAACCATTTCCATACTCAGCCAGGGGACACTCTCCTTACGCCACAATAGTTTTTCTAACGCCTTGAATCCTCTACTCAAAAAACGTGAAATCTTCTTGAGTCACGGTAGCTCCTTCCGCTTCTAATGTTACGAGACGATCAATAATCTTCTTGACCTCTACTGCTTCTGCTTGATGGATTATTACGTCCAGGATGTCGTGAACGGAATCCAATTGTATTTTCCAGTCAGTAGTTGAACGAATGAATGCATCATGTGCATTGTCATTTCTAGTGTCAAAAACGATCGCGAGGAGTTGGGCGTCGCCTCTGGTGCCGCCTCCAGGGGCGAGGTAGTCCTGGTTGATGTTGACCTGGTCCATTATGTACTTCATGTTGGCAAACACATCAATGCTGATGTTGGCCAGATTTAGTTTCGACAACAACAGAGTCATAAGTGCATCTGCTAGGTACTCAAGTATAACCCCGTATACAATTTGTGATAGGCCAAAGGCCTTTTCGAAACTAAAGTACTAAACGCTGGCGTGAATGAGAAAGAGAAGGTCACCAGGCCGTCGAGGTTCCCGGCCGACATTTCGTTGATAATCCTCTTGATTTCGGTTGCTACAGCTGGTTGGTTGACGCTGAGATTCAAAAGGACGAGTGCTGGTAGATCAGTCATCCCCGTCTTGTCAATGGAATTTAGATCCAGGTGCGCAGTGTTATTTAGCATGTCGATGACTTTTTGGATGTCAGCATCAGACATCGCAGTGGGCAGAAATCCGATCGGGTCTTTCACGTTTTCATCCTTAAATACTTTCAACAGTACTTGTGAATCAATGTCCTGGGCGGTGGCGGTCGCTTTGCCTTTGGAGCATAAAAACGTGTGCCACCCCAACAGAGACAGGTGTAGGAGATGGAATTGAACGAACGCCGTCTTCATGGTCTTTATCTTGAGTGCAGGCAAGAGGGGAAAATATGGATTTCTGCATATCGCCGCCAGTAGACGATTTGGTTTTGGAATAGGTACCACAACCAGATGAGTCGGCTTTTGCTTCTCGAAACGATTTTTCTGGGGAACTTTGCTGGGGAAAGCGGACTGAGCCGGTGGAAGTTTCTTAGTTTTGCCCATTTTTTTGAATTCTCGAATATAGCTATAGCGAATAGAATATAGCGAATATAGCTCTTTGATAGACGTAATACATGTTGCGATGATTGTGCTGCTTATATCAACTACCGACCCGTTTCTTTTAGCAGCAAGTGCCAAACGGACCATTTCATTCCATGTAGACATTTTCCCGTTGGAGGAAAACGTTTCGACAATGATTGAATGGCGTCAACACATTTATACCCACATATTTCAACCAATTTACATGAGATTGATTATGTCTAACATTGTATTTAACTAGTTTATCGAGTCTCACGCTGGCGATCCGACTCTCCGCGCCTTCCCATTGGTCGATCCGATTTTTGATCATTTTTGATCGACGCCATCGTCCATAATCGGTAATAGTAATTTAACGACATATAAGAGCCTCGTTTAAACGTTTTTTGTATGTATGTATGTATGTATATTAAAATTTCTATACCGCATTTTCTCATATACTAAAATACGTTCAAATGACGGTTATACAAGGGGAGCTATGAATCAGTGACGTGCAGTTAAAGCAGGATATGACAAAGTAAAAAGGTGTGTCTTTAGGAGTTTCTTGAATTCAAGTCTGATGTTTGTGGAGCGAATCACCGGTGGCAGTTTGTTCCAGTGGTGCGGGGCGAAAGTTGTGAAAGACCTCTTCTGGTAGGTCGGTTTAGGTGTGGTGCTCTTCCTCCTTCTCGTGGTTGAAGACATAACTCCAAGGCTTCTGGCCCCGTTACGAATGCCGGAATGGCCAGGGACGTGGAGTTGAATGCACTTCCGTAGGTAGACTGGTGCAGTTCCTTGCAGGCAGTCGAAGACGAGGAGTAGGATCTTGAAGAGGACCCTGAATTTAATGGGGAGCCAATGCAGGAGGAATCTTGATACCTCTGTGGATATTGCTCCACGGTAGATAAGACGGGCAGCAGAGTCCTGTACTGATTGGAGTGGTCTCAGTTTCATCTGTGGAAGGCCGGCTAACAAGGAATTGGCATAGTCCAGGTGTGTGATGACAAGGGAGTGAACGAGGATCTTAGTGGCTTCGGTTGTCAGGTGACCTCTTATCTTGCCCAACCGATAGAGATTGAAGTTGGCGGCCCTCACAATGGCGGAAATCTGTCGATCCATTGTCAGGTCAGAGCTAAGCTGAACGCCTAGGACTCTGGCTGATGTTAAAGGTTCGAGGAGGTTAACACCGACACGTAGGGGAAGCGAGATTAGCCTGTTGGCGAGTTCAGAGGGGGCGAAGTAGAGAAATTCGCTCTTTTGTGGGTTTAGTTTGACCCAGTTGTATGAAAACCAGTCGATTAAGTCGCCAGCACACATTGACAAGATCCTGAGTGCGTCGAATTGGTCGAGACAGTCTCGTGAGAATCCAAATTTGAGGTAAATAGCAGTGTCGTCCGAGTACTGCTCGATGCTAACGCCGTACTCTTCCGCCACAAGGCGCAGGCAGTTGACGTAAATGGAGTATAGTTTTGGCCCCAGTACGGAACCCTGAGGGACCCCATATTTTACCGCGACCGGTTCGGATGCGACGCCGTCGATGACGACCGACTGAGTTCTGTTCGTCAAATAGGAAGAAATCCACGCCAGGGGCTTTCCTCGAATGCCACAATGAGCGGAGAGTCGGTCAAGAAGAATTACGTGATCGATTGTGTCGAATGCTGCGCTCAGATCAAGGAGGAGAACCACACAGCCATGTCCATGGCTCGCGGCTTGAAGCAAATCGTTTTGAAGCGCCAAAAGTGCAGTCTCGGTTGAGTGATGTGGACGGTACGCAGACTGAGCAGGTGAGAGAATGTCGTGGGTGGAAAAATGAATGTCGAGCTGTTTTGAGACAATTCGCTCCAGGACTTTGGAAACGAAGAGGAGGTTTGTGACGGGTCGATAGTTGGAAAGGACCTCTTTGTCCAGTGTCGGCTTCTTTAGAAGAGGTGTGATCAGGCCATGCTTAAAAACATGAGGAAATACACCGGTATGGAGAGAAAGGTTAACGATGGATGTGATGGCTGGAACAAGGAGAAGTGAAACCTTCTTGAGAATGCGGGTTGGGATCGGATCCAAACTACATGACTTGGTGGGGGAGGCGGTGATAGCCCGACTGACATCCTCCATGCTGACGAAGGAGAACTCAGTGAGCAAATCGGCATCGGTCCGTGTGTCCAAAAAAGAAATTGAGCCTATGACACAGGTTGGATCGATATCGGCCCTCGAGCGAATTACTGTATATGAATATTGTATCTCGTCCTTAATAACGTATTCATCTTGCATTGTTTATTGTTGCTTTTATTTTTCGTTTTCCTGGCGACTCGACAGAGGCAAACGCAAAACAGTCAGAGCTCGTCAGCTGGGCTTTAAATCGTCTGTCGGGATCATTAATAAATGGGCTGGATTGAGTCGAAACAAAAACACTAAAGAATTGCACATCTCTCCGCTGAAATCCAGCTGAAACCGATTGCAGGTGTTGTTTTGAATTATTTTTCGGCGTGTTCGTGAGTGACGTTTATATCGACTAGCCAATTGGCACATAGCCTAATTTTGTCTTTTCTTCTCTTTCTCTTCCTCAACTACAAAACTAGTTTGTTCGTGACTCGTGATCATCTTCTTTCTAAATTCCTCTTTTCAACTTTCAAGTTATAACTCTTCTTTTAAAATAGTCGGCCGTTTCGAAGTTGAAAACATTTATCTGGCAGCAGCGCCTAGTCGAAAACAAAATGTCTGACTGTCAACGTCAAGTGTCTCCACAGTACACACCCAACTTTATCTGCAAAAGTGTTGATGCTGCAGTTTAAATCGACTCTGTGATGAAACTAGTTTTAGGAAAAGAAGGGCCTCTATGAAGAAGAAAGAATCAATCGGTCCAAATCAGGTGTTGTCACCTTTGGATTTGTCTTTTTGATCTATGCTGGAGTATGATGTGACCACTATAGTCATGCTGGCATTTTTTCATCAGTCTTCCGACTATTTATGTTTATTATTTTCTTTTCTTTTTCTCATCCGAACAGGTGTTGATTATGATGCTGGCATTCTAGTTACAAATGGAAAGCTTTGCATACTTGCAGTCTCACAGTTTGGTTACTCCCTTTCGTGGTATGTACTTGATCTGTTAATCATTGAAGTAAATCTATCAAAATGGTTGTGCATGGTTGGCTTGAACTTTAATTACAACTTTTTACACTGTCGTGCAACACAAACTTTACTACTGTACTTGATCAGTATAGCGGCTTTGGCTGGTCAAGTGGTCTGACTTGAGGGTTGCAGTCAGCTGATTAAAAACAAGTGCATCTTGAATGAATGATGATAGATTATGTTGTTGATGCCAAAATTTGGCTTTCTTCTGCGTTTTTCATGACTGGTGTTTTCTATTTATTTTGTAGGTTCAATTCCAATCGAATCATCTTTCGATTCAATCGAGGCCTGGCTCGTCCCAACATTTCAACATTTTCTTCCGTCGCAAATTCTCGTCGCATTTGGGCGACCTGGACGCAACCATTCGACTCTCTTGGAAAGTGAACAGACGATCCAGGGAGATATCGTGACAATCTAGTGCTTGTTGTGGAGATGTCATAGTGCTCTGTTATCCAGTTCAAATGTGTTGTTGAAAGTTCGCCTTCTCGTCATCGTCTAATAGGATTTGGTACTCGTTGAGTCCATTGTGAATGGTTGGTGGTTTCATTTCACTGTGGAACAAGATTTAATTTCGGTCTTTTTTCTTGGGGTTTGTGGCCTTGTTTACTTAGAGCAGATAGTTCATAGGTTTTGAATTAGCCCAACTACTTGACTAAATCATATTTTTTTTGTTACCCCATTTTCAGTTTAGTGGTGTTTTACCTGGGTGCGTGCATGGCGATGTCGGCGGCCAATGGACAGAACAACCGCCTTCACTTATCATTTGGAGTGACCGACAACCCGTCGAATTCGAATGCAGAGACACCAGCAGTTCATTATCATACTATACTGGTATGTGCAATTTACTTTTTGATTTTCCCCTGTATGTGTAGAAACGATTTTGATTTTCCTCATGCGGAAGTAGTCGCGTTGCCAGTCATTTCAATTTAGGTTCGGTTCTTTTGCCAGCGCCAGTTGAATTTGTGGATGTCAACTTGTCGATTCTTTTCAGTCTTTGAATGGTGATTGTCTGATTCTCTTTCATATTTCTCTTTCATTTTCATTCCTTTTCCATAGTACAGATCAAAAAGGGGACGGAAGCCAATTGGAATGCCGCTTGTTCGTAAGGAGGGAATCACAATAAATGGACGAGTGACTGGCAACATTTTCTTCTTCTCCTCAGTCTCTGGTAAATTGCCCAGTCAGTCCTTGCTCGCCTTTGCTGTCGTGAATTTCACCAAAATGATAGGAAAATGAGGGGGCTCATTGGTCATTTAGACTTGACGAAACGAAGAGAGGGTGGGGTAAAGTTCAAAGGGGAAGGCTTTTCTTTAATTTTAATGGGATAATACGGTGTTTATGAGCTGTTGGTGCTCATTAACCACTCGATGCGTAAGGGTTTATGGAAAGACATTGCTTACTCTATTTCTCATCCTCGCGGTTTTTTCTCAATTCAGTTTATTCATTTCAATTTAATTTTCAGTTCAATTAAAATTTTTTCCTCAATTCATCAAACTTGAAGCCACCTAGCGTTCAAGGTTTAAACATTTTTTTTCTATTTTCACATCGTTATGGTTTTTCTTTTTTTGCGAAAAACAATATTGTGGTGTAGAAAGTATCGAGTGCTTTTTTTAATATTGAAGAAATATTGATTATAACGTGACTGAAGGGTTAAAAACTTAAAATCAACGAATTCTTTAATTTTTCGTCACGTGATAGGGCGCCATGCGCGTCGTCCAATAGGAAAGCCTTATTGAATCAGCTGTTAGTTAGTGTTAGTGAGTGTGTAAATTTGAGGAAAGAAATGGTTTGAGGTTTGAGCACAAAGCAGTTTGTAGTTCTGATTCTCGGATTTAAAATTGAAATAATTATCTGATTGTTACTCTTAATCAACAATTCACGTCTACGTAAGAAAAAACCAAATGTGGACATTGCAACTGAACTTGAAAACTAGTATTTATCTGTCATGCTTCTGTCTGCCACCTAATGTTAGTAGAAACCTTACTATCTGAAGCGGTGAATTTGTTTAATGTGTCTTTTTTTTTACCATGAATTACAGATTGTTGTCTTAATGCCATTTTATGCACTGCTGCTACTACAAAAAGGGTTTACTTTGCTCAAGGCAGAAGATGACGCCTTCCAGTTTTACTTGAACTCTGAAGCCTCTAATTCCATATGAAGTAACGAACAAGCAGGAATCCAGAGCTTTCATCGGTTGTTGAATTCCCCTAAAATCAATGTAAGTATTTAAATTCTAAGTTACAAATAATAAGCGGTTTGTTAACTTATGTGTGCTCTTTTTATTTCACCAGCCTGGACGCTCCATTGTACCTCAATTCAACAATCAAGTGAGTTCTTAGTAAGAGATTCAATCTCATTTATTTGCATTTGTTGATGAAGTAATTTTTGAAAATTGGTTGTTAGTAGTTTGTCTTCTCGTCTAAAAATTATTTTGCGAATTTTTGTAATTTTTCTCGGGTGCAGTCTTTTGTATTTTGCACTCGGTGACTCCGAAGTACTATCCACGATTAGAAGACACCCCTTTCTCTACGAGAAGATTCTAAAAGCACTAGTAATGCTGTGCGTTCTTTCCTTAGTTGTCTTCCCCATTGGTATACCGATCTCCTTTAGGATTATTAAAGTCATTAGTTAAGTCATTGTACCCTTTGCTTGAATTACTCAGACACAAGCAAGTGGAGTGTGTTGTTGTTATCTTCGTCTCGCCCCGGTAAAATTCTTTGGCTGCTGTGATTAGGCCTAGTTACTTTAAATCAAGCTACATTTTCTAATTTTATTAATTGCCACTTCAAAAATTACAAAAAATCACTAAAATTTATCCGGGTCGAGCGGCCATCTAATGGCGGAGTTAATTTTTAAAAATGCCGAAATGGGACCATCAAAATTTTAACAGCAGAATAAAGTACGCAATTGGGAATGGGCAAACAAATCGAATTCAAGTGAAAAACTGAAAGAATTTTAATTAAAATTCAATAAAGATTAGGGAAAGAAAAAATCTTGGTTGCACAAACTGCCTGGAACAGGATTCGGGTCGGCGGACATCGACTATTACCAGAGCAGTTTAGACTTTTTGTGTACATCTTTTTAAATTGATAGATTAATCGCATTTTTTTAATCGCATTGTTTACACGACGTGTGTTAAAGTTTTACCCGTAGGCCTATCCATAAATCATCGATACAACAAGATAACGGGATTCCATTTTGTGTGGTCATCATCCACTGAAATTTAAAACTAAAAACATTTTATTTTTCCAATTATCTCAAGGGTTCGAATGGGTGTATTGGAAAAGGCGTCATTTAGGAATAGGTGCAGTGGTGCATTTTGGGACCAGGGTTCGAACCCCCTGGTGAGCTTTGTTGGTTGGTTATACACCCGTTGGCGCCACTGTGGCGTCACATGGACCCCGTGACTTGTTGCAGGAGAGGGAACTCGGGAGGGTTGGCTGGGGGACGGTTTTCGTCGATATTGGGATCGGTCCAATATTCCTCAGTCAGCGCAAAAGGCAAATGAAATGTGGAATGATGGGAAAGTGGTGCTGTTCTGACAGTGCAAGGTGCCCTTGTTTGCGCAGTCATTGGGTTAATTGCCTTGCTCCGCCGTGTTGAATTGAGAATGTGTTGCATATAAGTTGGGAGCTGGCAATGTACGGTGCTAGTCGAATATCCTTCAGTGATCATAGTGCGCATGGCTTCCGCCCGAAACTAATGTTGTCTGCGTCGTGCACCGCCGGGTGTATCATGTGGCCAACCGCTTGAGAAGTGCGTGTATGTGAGGGGTTATTTGTGCTTAGATTCAGATCCGTGTATCCAAGGCTTGGCTGGGGGGATCGGCGCCCGCAGTGAGTCCACCCGACTCCATTGTTAAAATTGTTATATTAACTATACTATAGTTTAATATCAACAAGTAGTACACACACACAGCGACGGATGTGCTCTCTTTCCTTGATATTTAAATAATATCGAAACTTTTTTCTGTTTCTCTTCTGTCAACTGTGTTAGTTTAGTTTAATTGAAGTTTAATTTTTTATTTAAACTTGCCTAGTTTTTGTCTTTCGTTTATCAGGTGAAAGTTCGCAATCACGCTTGAAATGATCAAATCAACATCAATAAAGATTTATCGATCAAATCAACGCCGGCTACATTTAGAGCCGCTTTAAATCCCTTCCTGCAACAAGCCAAGGTTTATATTTCGGGTAATGACGAGTGTAGGATGGATCCCACAATTGGACAATACGTCATAGACTCAAATATCTGTGTTAGTACTCCTGGCAAATTCACATGCACAGTAAGTCTACCACTGAACTTTCTCTCTCCACAGTCAAATGCACATTGCAATGTGCTAAAACCAATCTGTTGCTTAATTCTATAGGGTGATGTCGGCGGTCCAGTAGTTGTTCTATCGTCGACGGGGACCTGGACTTTGGTTGGAATCAACAGCTACACCAAGGGTAAGCATTTGAATAAGACTTGCAGTTTTTGCTGAGAATCAAATAGCGAAAGGTGTTGATGACACTTGTCTGTTGTCTACAGACTGCGCTTCCAATGGCCTCAAACCAGGGTGTCGGCGTTCGCATTAGTTAATAAATAAATATTGTACAATTGTAATCGATCATCAGTTCCGTCGTTAGATTGACTTAATAGGGTATAATTGTTTTCCGTAGTAGCGCATTACTTTGTCTGAAAATGATTGGTTATTCTTTTGCCTTTAAACATTATAGGTCGACCCAAGTCGGGAGCCAGTCACACACGATTTGACCATGACCATGTTGAATCATACTGGAAAACAAATACGTAACCACAATTGCACTAATGCAACCTACAACCGGTTAATTTGTCGATGCTTTCTCATGACAAGATTTTGCAGAAGTTTGAACGTCAGCGTTGGTAGAAACTTCCAATTTCATCAAATTTCAACTGAACAGTGGGCGACGGTTCTCACGTGAACCAACTGCATGGACCATCCGGCAAATATAGAAGTGCGTTACTCGGGCCAAGTATATCTCATAAGTTTCTTCTTAGCTGAGCTGCAAGGAGCTCTCTTCATTCCCAAGGTATCCAAACTAAAAGGGTTGATCAAAAAACTTCTCAGCTAATGATATCTTAAAACAATTAGATTTGCGGTAGATCCGAGATGGCAATAAGAAATCCCTCGACGATCGTTTCCGTCATGGTGGGAATTTGTTTTCTCTAGGGCGGTTTTCCGGACAGTATAGCCGCTCCATGAACAAGAAAATCCGACTGAGGTACAATGCACCATCGAAAGTATCGATCAACTTAAATTTTTTTAAAAATAATCATTTGATTTTCAATTTGAATTCTTTTAGATTTTCCTCGTAACTTGCCCAACAGATGCCAAGGAACAGCCATTTGTTGACCAACAATCCGGATCGATTTACTCCACGAGACATAAAACAGCCCAGAGTTTTCAGGGTTTACAGCAGTAATCGGAGACCGTATAGTGAATACCTGGACTACAAAACTTTTCATGTACACAAGATGGAAGAAGATTCATACGTTCATCCAAGTAATCTATTCCTTCCCTCCTTGTTATCCTTCGTTGCAATCCTGGAAGGGAGCTGGAAGGAGATGGATTGCAAGGTAAAATTATCGATCCTTTTTCGTAGCAGTGGAAACTATTTGACTGTAGAAAGTCTGTTAGCATCTGTTTGCTGGCAATTGCATTTTAGGACTTCTTTCTAAGATCATTTGAATAATAAGATTCATACGTAAATGCGAGGAAGTGTACCTAAAATCTACACTCCTTTTTCCGCGTGCTTTATTGGCAGCCTATTCCTGGTGTTTCCAGTGAATGCTTTAATTGGTGTGCTACTCAGTGGTTGAATATAAGGATTAGTTGACCCCAGCAGATAGTTTAAATTCGCCCTTTTTTCAAGCAATTATTGATTCCGTCCAATTTGCTTAGAATTTCGTAGCACGTAGTGATTTCAATTCAGGTTGGTTCTTCATTGGGAATGATTTGTTTGTGGTGCATGATGGACTTGGTGAATGAATTCAAAAAGCAATTTCTATTCTGATGGGTGAACATTAATAGGCCGCAGTATCCAAGTGGCAAACTAGATAGCATTAGTTTTAACAAATATTAGAAAGCCAATAATTGACACAGCTCCTACAACTGCTTGAAGTATATTGTACCAAGTGAACATGGATGGAATAACTAGTTGCTGTCCTAGTTAAATGGTAAACCTTGATCTGTAGGCTAGATGGTTAAGTTCCTTCGAGTTATTTGTGAATTGTTTGAAATTATTGTGCAACTAACCCATTGAATTCCCTGATTGAAATAGAGTTCCTCTGAACCAAATTTGGGATCAAGGGCAGCACAGGTGCCGTGCTTCTCCCACTCGTGTTTCCACAAAGAATCGTCGGTGTCGTTCCCGTGAATGTTGGGCCAAATTTTGAGCTACTGAGGACGAAGAGTGCCGATCCTGTATCAGGATCGAAGATGCAACACAAGGATCCATTGTGGATTTGTCCTTCAAGGTATAGGAGAAATTTCAGTGTTTAACTTGTTTGTTTTATTCAAGAAGAATTCTTTACCAGATGCCATGAACGATCCTGCGGGTATGGGCAGACTTATCTTCTTTTCATATAAGTCAGGTCGTCAGGAGCTAATGGACGGCGGAGATGAGTGAATCCCAGCCAGTCAACGAGACGTCAGTACGGATGATATCAAATGTCAACTTGCATCCCCACACAATTTCAGTAAGAACCAACATTTTTTTAGTTCAATTCTAATTGTTAAGCAAGTACCTGGTGTCCCGTAGTAACATCACAAAAGCGCGCTGTGAATGTCAAGTGATGCTCATATTTGTATTTATGGTGATGACCTAATATGGCGCCTACGACCCAACATGTCTGGTTTAAAAAATGACCATTTGGGCATTTCCGATAGCCCCGTTTGTTTATTGCAGCCAAGAGGAGGAACAATGGAAGAAGAGTTAATGTGGTAGGATAAGAAATCGCGAAAGAGAATTCAAGTCGAAACCAACAATGCGATCCTAGCTAAATAATAGATGATTATTAATAAAAATATTTCCAATTGGATTGGACTCAATTTTATTATATTATTCGTGATGTTATCAGTGATTTCTTCAGGGCGACGAACGTCTTCCTCTTTTAATGGAAAACCGGTTGCATAGATTCGTATGTACGACAGGAGGTGACTTTGTGAAAAGTGAGAAAACAAAAAAGATGTTTGGCTGCTACCTGGTGAAGGGGGTGAAGGGCATCTTATCTGTTTGACCATTTGTTGTGTCGAAGCACGCAATTTTTCTCAACCAGCAAGTTGATTATGTTCGATACCTCGGGCGAGATTTGCGTTGCAATCCAGTTGCCGTTTTCGGTTATTTTAAGTTTGAAGGTCAGCAAGTGTCTCGTCAATTTTGTTTTCCATCATTACCCTCCGTACTACTGCACTGTTTGTGCAGCATCATCTGTAAAAATTGAAACGTTCACCTACCAGTTTGGTTAGTTGGAATTTTCTTTTTTTAAAATTCGAGAAACTGACGTTAATCGTTTAATTGTCTTTTAATAGCCCTTACTCTTGTTAATACCTGCTCGATATCCAACTGACACTGCTGCTGTTACGTCGAATCGCTTAAAATTGTTTGTGAAACGCGACGACTGGCCATGGCCACCTTGAATTTCAATTTCAGGACTAAAGTAAAGGAACCGTTGCGCTCAAGTCCGATGCTCTGCAGTCAGTCTGCGATAAGGGCAGAGGAATGGCGTCGAAAGAAAAAAGGTTTCCAATGTCTCGGGCGGTGCTTTCAAATTGCGGGGAATCCCTTTGCTCAAGCGTCGATTGCCATTCGACAATTCGAAAGTCAAAATGGGCGTTGAAAGATATCTTAAGCCTGTGTAGATATGCCTAATGAAAGATATGCAGGTTCTGTTTTCCCGATATTGCTTTTTTTATTTCATTTGTTTGATTTTATTTTATTTCTCAGCTGTAGCTGCTGGATGAACAAGTTCCTGGAAGACGGGTGACCGTTGCGACGAAAGAAAAAACAAAAAAAGGGAATTAAATATTATTTGCCGATGGCGGAGCTGTGAACCTGTCAGGTGTTGCATCACAAGCTCCTCCCATATTCAGCCGGGTCTCGGATAGGATGGGAGTACAGTTGTCACTAACTGAACAGGCTAGAAGAAGGCTGAACACAGGCTGAACCCATTAGAAGTAGGTTGGAAATGATTTGATATCTTAGTTACCATCCTTAAATAGAATCACGATTGCGATGAGTAGAGAAAGATTTTTGATTTCACCGTTTGCGTCGGTTGTAATAACGCCGCTCACCTTTAATCGACCTGAATCAATTTTTCCCAAATGTCCGATTGACTTGACTGTCGGTTTACGGTTGCAGGAATGATTGAACAAATTGAATGTAATACGATCCTGATTGAGAATTGCTGTCGAAAGAGAAGAAAAGATTAGTCGTCAACTAACTTACTAACTATTAGATTATGTCATGTGCTGAGATCCATCGGCCCCATAGCAACAATCGAGGCGTGTGCGAGTACGTCGCATTGACTTTTTCATCTGAGAATTATGTATGTATTCGGTCCATGTTGAGTCCAGTCAGTCCTTTTTCGTCTTTGCACGTTCGATTGTTAATTTATTCAGTGCATTCTCATTGTCAAGGGATTTTTTAACACGTAGACAAACCATTGAACTTGGAAACCAGAACAAGTTGTGAAACAAGATTTTACCGCCCAATTGCGTCGACGATTATTCTTAGAAATATTTGTATTTCACATTTTATTCTTTTAAATTTTATTCAAATTTTTTTTAAATCCTACGTGATTATCGGTCACTTCAATTTGATGGACTAACTAAAATTGAAATATTTAGGCGCTGTTTTCACAGCTCACGTTTCTGTACTCCAAGGTGTGAAGGCGACAGTCACATGAGTCGATCCATTCAATAATTCAAATCGTGATTGAATAATATCTATGAGACGTACGAACTTTTGATTGAAATCAGCAACTCCTTTTCTCTTGTTGTAACGGAACAATAGGATCAATAGGAAAAAATCCTTAATCATCCCCTGGAATTGATTCAGTTATAACTAATCAATTACAATAAAATGTAATTGTTTTATTAGAGAAGATTTATCTGCTTTGTGCATTAATTTTATTCAAATTTCAACTGAATGATAAGAAACCCAAATTGGGAGAGTGAAAAGTAATCGAGACATCAGTTGGGGAATTGCAGAGCTCGTACAGACTTGAACAGCAGCAACTGCCAAAGAGCGACGCCCTAATCAACTTCCGAATGAAGAGTATAGAAGGCCAACAAGTTGATTTGCATTCTGCTCACGACGAGGGTGAACGAAGGTTATAGGAGAAATGACAAAAGTTGCAATTGAACAAGGCGGGGAATCCGATATTGGGTTGACTAACCGGTGAAGAGCGGTTGAGATTATCTTCCGTGTGTCAACGAGCATCAGCAACAATTTTGAAATGTTGCAATCACATTAATTCTTCTCTTTCCTTTTTTTTTTTTTGTTATTGGCAAAGGGCGGTGGCTCAATTCAAGGCAGGTTATGCAGTATACGAATAATTTAAGTGTCTGGGGTGCTTCTTGAACGTCCGCAATCCCGCAATAAAAAGGGAGCCCAGCTCCACAGTGAATCACACTTCTCGTCCAAGTTGAACCATCACCACCATCATCTGCAAGGATCGGTAAATCAAATAAATTATGTTGAGATTTTTAGTTTTATTTAGAAACAATTAAGTTGAATTCTAGTCCATTGTAACTCAACTTGAACTACCATCACTTTTATATTAGAAATAAAATGTTATAATGAAAACACTAAATAAATGTTGAGAATACTGTGATTGGAATGAATGAATTAAATTGATTGAATGTTTCTTAACTTAATTTGATTTAGGAGAATGTTGGGCAATCAAAAAGGTTTATCGACCGTCGTCTTATTGGCGGTCGTGACTCTGTTGAGCAGCTGCAGTCCGGCATCCAGTTTCGCATTCCTTCCCCGCGTCTCCCGTACAAAAGATGCCGTCATTATCGATTGTAAATCAAATCATTTCTTATCATCTTTTTTAAGTTTTATCTGAATCTAACGTTACATGTCTATTGTTTGAATTCAGTTGCCGGTGTGGGCTATGCTCCCACCTCTTACGGCAAGACGTTGTACGGCCAATTTGCCAATCCAGGATTCGTTCCGCTGCCATCAGTTTACGGATGGCCCATGCCATTCGGTTTTCCTAGCTTCATTTCTCCGTCTGCCAAGCAGATTGATGGCGAATATAAGGAATACCTTGACGATCCGCTGACGGTGAAACAAACAGCGCCAAAGTGCGGCACTGGACCGGCCATTATGCCCGCTGCTAGGGACTTGGCTACCGAAAGGGTCATTGGTGGAGCTGATGCCAAAAAGGGTGCTTGGCCTTTCATTGTGAGTTCATGATTGATTCATGTTTATAGTTTTGATCCAGGTATAGATTAGATGACACTTTACATAATTGAATCATTTAAAATGTAATAGGTTGCCCTGAAAACCGACAAAGGTATATTTTGCAGCGGGACTTTGTTGAGTGACACTATAGTTCTACTGGCGGCCCAGTGCCTGGAAAAGTAATAATGATTGTCCTATATTCAATGAAATTACCTCGTTTAGTAAATTGTTTGTCTTTCTTTTTTCTCCTACACGTCAAGAATGTCTATGTATGAATTGTCGACTGTGACCGTATTGGTTGGCTTTCACGCAGCTGATCTATCCGACCTCCCGATGACGAGGAGGATCAGCAGAGTGGTTCTTCACGCCCGATACAACGCCTTCACCTATGTAAGTTGCTATAATTGAACGGAACTCTTTTTGGTATTTGATTGATCGATTTTGTTTTGTTTAGGCCAATGATATCGCCATCATAACATTGGACACCCCCGTGGTTTTATCCAGGACTGTTGCCACCGCTTGTTTGCCAGCGGCCAGTACCGAAGCCGACCAATTCGTCGGTGTAGATGCCATTATTTTGGGATGGGGAGCGGCTGGTAACTAGAAATGACCATCTCATTATATCAATTATTGATTATATGATGCAACTGGGTTTTTCTTTGTTCGATTTCAGACGGAACAGCCACCGGAAATCTGAAACAAGCCAAGACTGCGATTTCGTCCAACGACGAGTGCAGGGCGGATACGATCTTTGGTAAATATGTTTCGGCCAGCACTACCTGTACCACTACTGGCACTCCATTCACATGCGCGGTACGTAAACATTCGTCTTCCAGCCTAGGCAAGTTCACACTTTATAACATGTGGTTCAATTATAGGTTGACGTTGGCGGCCCAGTAGTCACCCTCCCGACACCAGGCACCTGGACCGTCATCGGAATCAACAGCTACACCAAGGGTACGTTTTTCATTCTAAATCATTTGGTAAAAATCAAATATCCAGCGGTTTCGCTTGTTTTTGACAGATTGCGCCGCTGGTGGCCTTAAAACCCAAGTGGGTTCGTTCAGGACCTGGATTGACCAATACATGTAATAAAAATGAACAACAAGGACAACGACGACCAACACGGAACGACACGATCATGAAATTTGAACTCTTCTTTTTTTAGTTATATAGTTTCGTTTCATTCGGTTTTGGCTAAGTAGCATTAATTATTTCGAGCCATGTTATTTAAAAAATTCTGAATAAACATTAGCACAAGCAAGCAAATACCAGCTTATTCGTCTGTTGATTCAATTTTTAAAATTATTCTGGATGAATGTGCTAGATGTCCAAGCCAATCTAGTTCAGCAAATGTTTCGTAAAAGGCAGTTAAACGAAAATAAAAATAAAACTACTCTTATTATTATTTTCCTGTCCTTGTAAAAGATAATATTATCTATTACTCTGCTTGCGCGCAGCTATTTTGTATGTAATAACTAATTAACTGTGAGCTAATACGTATTAACCTGACAACATTGTTTTGAATCGGCTTCGGGAGGCAGGGTAAGAAAATGAATCCAAGATGGCCGCTGTGTAATCCAATCCTTGTAAATGGCGGGAAAGTTCTAATACTTGTCGACTTAAGTCAGTTTCTTTCTTCGTGACGCCTCTGGACGATGTGGATGTGGTTTCCATTTGTGTGTCTGGTTTGCATTTTTTGTATTGTTTTATTTATTATCTTAGATTAGTTGACGAAAGAGGAAGGTCGTTATAGACTGGACTCACTACACGGCATGTCTTCAGATTTGGATTCAACTGCCGGTCGTTGGCCCAGCCTTTCGGCCAATGAGTCAATGATCTTCCGGTTACCGATGAACTTACTCGACAGTTTACGCAGATGTGTAAAGTAAGGTCAGTAATGTATGGTCTCTGTCTAGTAATTGGCTTGTATTCAGTGTTGACCTTTACGTTTTCTTACCTTTACCTGCATTTCATCTCTTCTGTTTATGTTTGGTTTTGTCGAAACCTTTTAGTTATTCCGTGCAACAAAACAGCAATATCGAAGAAGATAGGTCACTGCCACCAACATGTACGACTGACACCTTAGCTGAATAGCTGTTCGCTGTTCTAGTCAGAATGCTGAAGTGCTCAACTAGGAAAAGGGTGCCTCAACTACGTTAGTTTGGCGGTTACATTGCAGTATGGACAAGATATGGTGATTCAGCGTTGTTTTATATTCACGACGTCAAAAAATCTTCCTGCTTTTTCGTCTTCACGCACATCAAGGTGAATATCCATTTTCTCATTTTAGCATGGCATTCGCTTTGTCAAGATACTGTTCGTGTCGATGCACCCCTTTGAATGAGAAAAGTCGACAAGTTTGAGTTAATGTCGTGGATTATTGCCAGAAATTCAATCCATTTTAGAGTTTCTTAGTTAATGGAGAGTTAAAAGCAACCCTTTTTTATTCAGGGTAAAGTCTTGTTATTTTAAACTGTGCTGAATTTTAGCTATTTATAATTCAATTCCACTGCAGCACCCTTTCTTATTGCAAAACCGGTAGCAATATAGAATTGGACTAGTGTCGGAATGACGCAATTTGTGTTATGTTCAAAGTGGATCGCTATGGGATGTCGATGGTCACTACACCGAGTGCAGCCATCCGAAATCGACAACATGTCCTTTTCATTTGTTTAGTTGATTAGCATCAGTTTTTTCAACTTTGTTGACATGAATAATTAGCTAAAATTCGATTTCGACGTGTATGTTTGCTTACGTTTATATTGTTTGTTTTCATAATTTCATCTCTTTTGTGTATGTGAACCGACCCATGGCAGTCTGGGCGGTAGCTGTGACAGCCACTCGTCCATCTTCGCCGCCAGGTCATTTGGCGCTGGGCCAACCGCAAGTCTGGCTCCTCCTCCATCAGCTCCGCCCTTCAAGGCCGTCCCGCCATCAGCAGTCGTCGAATCCATAAAGAATTATAGGCAGCGGTGGGCTCGCCAGAGTAATACGTCAGCAAAGTGAAAAACGTCTCGAATAAAAGCCCATCACGCTCCGCTTGTCCGAATGAAAATACATGCCGGCCGGCAGTGAATTAGGACTGACACATGGGCGCCTTATCTGATCGAATGATGGGAACCAGTTTGACGTGGCCGTTTGTGTCGCTGTATGCTCAATTAGGTAACAGAACACACACCCGGATATTCGTTTGTTAGTTTGTGGATTGGATTCGCTTTGCCTTTAAGTTAATCTTTGCTGGTCGACAAGCGACAAGTTATTGCCAGTGACGAATCGCCTCACCCGAGTGTTTGTCGGGGCTTGTTATTCCCAGAAATTCAATCCATTTGTGTCTCTTCGAGGTAAAAACGAGTTTTTAACAAAAGTTTTCATGTTTTCAGATTTCGTTGATTTTCATTAATTTTTGAAAATTTCGATTCAATTGCAGGAACACCTCTGAAATTTGACTGTCGATTAGTCGTTCAAAGAATATGCTGTGACTTTATGCGCGCAGTTGGATAGTTTGATTCGTCTTTTCGATTGGTGATGAAAAACCGGTAACATCGGAGTGATGTCGAAATGACTATTCGTTCAAAATGGCTTGAAATGGAAAGTCACCAGACGACCTTGTATTACCGAATCAAGACAAATAGAAAACTGCCGACCTCCGCTGCGGCAGTGGTACGGGAATAAAGTGACGTTTAATTAAAGAGCGACATCATCGGCGGTCCAGTATAGTCGGAATCAACAGCTACTACACCACAGGTAAGTGTCTATATACAAGACATTTCCGTTCAATTCAAATAATCGGCGGTTTCATTTTGACAGGTCCTTGCAGTTCTATATAGTAGACTACGTGCGTGCGGCTCATTAATAACCGGTACCACCATTTTTCTCGTCGTAATCCGAATAGAAAACCCAAATCACGGTAATACATTTCTCGCTTTCCTTAGCGTAATCAAATTTGAAGTAATAAATAACACTATGATTTTCATGATGGCAATGGATATTGCCTCTTTACTTACAGTACAATAATAGCAGCAGAATCTATTGATTTAAAATGAACTTGGAACCAACTGACTTCTGATTTGTCACCTAGTGAAATGAAAATGCCCATCACCAGCAATTGACGCTGGAAAGTGGAACATCGGATGCTGGAAGAATACCCGTCAATGAGAAATCCTCACCGGAAGCCGCTGACAATAGGATCATAGCCTAAATGTAAGCTGATGTGGACGGATTCGAATTGTGCCATTCATTCAATATCTACTCGAAAGGAAATAACATGCGTCTTAATATACTCAGGTAAATCTTCTCTTCTTTGCAGTTGTTTGTAGAAATTCTAAGCCGAGTCGTTGTCGTCCGAAATTCGTCCTTCCTTCCTTATTCTTTTGGTCATATTCAACCAAATCCATCCAACTTTGAAAAGAGATCCTACGTGTTTACCCGTTGTACCAATTCATTTGTGCCGTCTCATCGGTGTAGTGTAGTCGGATATTGGGTGGCCTGATGGCTGTTCAACAACATCATAACGGAATGAAGGTGAACTGATGGCAGAACGATTCACATTTTTGCGTTGTCCAAACGAAAAGTCACCAAGACCTATAACAAAATATTGTGCAAATTCAAAACCAAAGAACGAGTTTGAACAGCAGGAAAAGGAGATCCGAATCAACCCCTTAATGAAGAGTATAGAAGGCCACCAAGCTGATTTGCATTCCGCTCGCGGCCAAGCTCGAGAGAAGAGCTAAAATTTAGTCACGTAGTTTTACAACACGGGGAATTTGGTGGGTTGATTAACCGATGTTTTATTTTACAAAGCGCGATTCTTTCCTGTCTGCGTGGCATCGCAAACCAGTACCACTGACATTGGATTTCTATTAATCCCTTTCCTTTTTCGTATACTTTTAAGGGCGGTGGCTTAATTCAACGCAGTTTATGGAGACATGAATATTGAATAAGAAGGGTCTGGTTTTTCTTGAGCGTTTTCCATCCTGCAATAAAAAAGGAAGCCCAACTCGAACGTGAATCACAAGTGTCGTCCAAGTTGAAACAACACCACCTCTGCCAAATCAACAAATTTTAAATTGAATAGATCGACAACATTTCATTGCTGAACCCATCAGTTTTGAGGTAATTTTGTTTCTCATTTGAATGTTCAAAATTGAATAATCTTTTGCAACGTAATCTGATTTAGGAGAATTATGGACCACCATCAAAAAGGTTTTTCAACCGCTGTCGTCTTATTGGCGGTCGTGTCTCTGCTGAGCTGCTGCGGCCTGGCGTCCAGTTTCGCCTTCCTCCCTCGCGTCTCTCGTACAAAAGATGCCATCATCATCAATTGTATGTCAAATTAGTTATTTCCTCTTATTACCTTCTTAATTTATATTATTATCGTACTGTATGGTTTGAATTCAGTTGCCGATGTAGAGTCTGCTCCCTCAAGTCAAGCCAAGTCGTTGAATGACCAAATTGCCGATCCAGCATTCGTCCAGGTGCCATCCTTCAATCCTCACCCAATGACGTTTCGCCAGCAGCAACAGCAGCCCAGTGGATGGTCCTATTCATTCGGACATCCTAGTCCCATTGCATTTGAAGATGCCTGGTTCAGCAGTAGACAATTATCACAAGTCGATGAGCAGCAGGCGGTAGAAGAGGTAGACCTAAAACAAAGTGTCGCTCCAGCGTGTGGCCGTGGGCCTACCACTTTTCCCACCACAAGGGCATCGATAAGCGAAAGGATCGCTGGCGGGATCAATGCCAAGAAGAATGCTTGGCCTTTCATGGTGAGTTGATTAATTTTAATCATCAATTGAATCGCCTTTCGTATTATCATTTCCTTTTTAACTACACCTGCATTCGACGATAGGTAGCTCTGTTACTTGAAGGGGTCATGTATTGTGGTGGAACTTTAATAAGCGACACCAAAGTTCTATTGGCGGCTCAGTGCCTGGAACGGTAATGCATAATCTCGGACATTTATTTACTTTTTCATGGCTCTTAACGTTTTTCTCACGTTTCTCGTCACAAGAATGCCTTTGCATTACATGTCGTTATTGACTGTATCGGTTGGATTGCATTCCGTGCTGCCGTTAGACGCCCCATTGACGAGAAGAATCAATAAAGCTGTTCTTCACAACAATTTCAATGCTGCCAACTATGTAAGCAAATAAGACAGAATGGAACACTTTATTATTTATTTCAATTCAATTTTAATTATAGACCAATGATATAGCCATCATAACGTTGGACGCACCTGTGACATTTACCAGGACTATTACACCCGTTTGTTTGCCACCGGCCAGCTCAGACCCAGACCAATACGCGGACCAATCAGCTGTTATTTTGGGGTGGGATAGTAAGAAATGATCGCCATCTTTTTGTTGATTAACCGTCAATAAACATTTTATTTGCTCAATTACAGAACCTGATAACGCCGTCCTTCAACAAGGCACAGTTTCAATTTCGTCCAATTCCGAATGTAGGATGGATCCAGCCATTGGACAATATGTTTCCGACGCGTCTATCTGCGTGACTTCAACTACCAAATTCACGTGCACAGTAAGTCGGTGATTCCACCTCAGTAATCTTAATTCACTTTCCTACGGGCGCTCAAACAAAAATTGAACTCGATTACAGAAGGACATTGGGGGTCCAGTAGTTGTCTTGTCCTCGCCAGGTGTTTGGACTCAAGTCGGAATCAACAGCTACACCAAGGGTAAGTGTCTCTAAATCAAATAAGAAGCACCAGTTTAAGTTATAATTGTCTTATTTGATAGATGACTGCGCTTCCCCTGGCCTTAAAACTCGAGTGTCGGCGTTGAGGGCGTGGATTAACACATACATGAAATGAAAATCAACCGCAAGGATAACAACGACGAGCAAATGAAATAATGAAAACCACATTGTGAGATTCGAGTTCTTCATTGTAGTTATTGTAGTGAATTACTTTTGGTTTTGCTGACTAATATTAAAGCTACGCACCATAAAGCACAAGTTTATAGTCCATTTTCATTTCACAAAAAGAGACAAAGGAACAAACAATTCAAACGAGAAAAAGACCAAATGGTGGTGTGGTTACCTTGGCAACAATCTTAAGTCCTTCGTTCGAGAACCGTCTGCTTGTCGAACAAAGGATTGGGCCTACAAATGGTGTCAAGCGTAGACTAGTTCTGCTATCGGCCGCTGGTGCGCATCGGCGTAAACCGCGCACGACTTTTTGCTCGACTTCCTCCTTTTTCATTGGAATCGTAATTTTAAATTATCGATATTTATTCCAAACCAGCTGGTTTCGTTGAAAGGCTGAAGGCGCCACGTCGTCAAAGGTGATATCAGCAGGTGAACACCGTGACATCAGACTACTGCCGTGGCAACAATTATGTGCTGCAAGTATTGAATTTGTCTTATTAGAGAAAACCAGTTTTAACGTGGCCGAAGACGTGTTCGGCATAATGCTAAATGTGATACTCACGTCCATTGGGAAAGATTTCAGAAAGGTTCCGGTTTCGTTGCAGAATTATCCAACGCCCTTTCCAGGTTTTTTGTAAGCACTATTTTGCTTAACCTTGAAATATTCTAATTACCATTACTCTCGAACTTTGTCTCGTGCGTCCCTGTAGCATATATTTTTTTCCATTTCAGGGTTGGACAAAGTGTTGGAAGTACTTTTTGTTGGCAATAATTTAATTGGGAATGAAGAAAATTATCGTGAGCTATGCTTGTAACATCAGATCAGCAAGTAGATACCAGAATATGCATACTTGATGATTTTAATTTGAGAATGCTCTTGTGATTATGCTACCTACAATTATAAACCATGCCTGGAAAGTCAAAACAACAATTCAGTTGCAATATCCAATTCACATATCAAGCATCCAAATCATTAATTGGATATGGAGTTATTTTTCGAGCAATGTTTAATTTTTTTTCTGTTGTGAATCAGATGATGGTTCTTTTAGACTAGGAGGCAGGGTTAGGAAATGAAGGATGACTGCCGCTTTAAACTAAACTTCTCATTTATATAAGGAAATGTAATTGGCAATGTAATCAACCATTTAGTATATTTGATTATTGTGTTCCTTTAAATTGTTTTTTGGGGTGATACTATGGTATGTATGGTAAGGTTTACAGTAAGGTTTTGTGTTACTCTACTTCCCTAATAGTCTTAATCAGGTCTTAATAAATCAATTAAGAACCCTTGCGTCTTATAGTTTGTTATAGATAGCTGATAGTTAAATTTTCCATTTGATAATTTGTTTTTCTGTTCATTCAGTTGGCAGCTGTTATACCCTTTCTGAAATCAAATGGCGATTCACGGTCAAATACGAACCATCTTTTGGATTGGATTAAAAAACGAAGGTATCGAGACATGTTGGTGATAATTGATCGAGTTGACATTGGAACGTGTTTTGTGTTTGAACGAAAATTGAAAAGTAAACACTACGACCTTCAACAGAAAGATGAAAACAAAAATCCCACTTGAACCAAACGGCAAATTTCAACAACACGAAGGCGACACCCAATCAACCTCCAAATTGAAAGTACAGACTGAGACCCACCATGCGAGTCATTTGCATTCTGCTCACGGTGAAGGTTGAGACTATCCGACAGCGAAAAAAGTCAGAATTCGACAACGCGGGGAATCCTGATAGTTCACTGGCCGACGTAAGAAGAACCGACTTCCTTGCCCTCTGTGTGACACCTTGCATTAGCAATAAATTCAGGTTTTGTTTTCCACCAAATAAGGGCATGATTCAGTTTTGCAAATTATTTTATTTTTTCTTTGTTTTCGTTTCCAGTAAAGGGAAGGCATTACGAAAGGTCCTCTAATCTCCGGATAAAAGCGAAGAACGTTGGGGCAGGACGTTTCAAATGAGTCGTTGCAGTGGAAGCGTCAACACGAGTTACACTACACGGCCAACAATAGTAGGGTAAGTTGCTCTTTCATTTGTTATCTATTTTCTTTCTTACGTATATTCATGCTACAGCTATGAGGTCTTTACTCTAATCTACGCTCTTGACATATTTATTTTCTTTTGATTCCAATTCTAATATTAATTGATTATCGTTTTAGGAAAATGGTGGGTGCTCCCAAAGGTTTTTCAAAATTCGTCATCTTATTGGCGGTCGTGAGCTACTGCAGCCCGGCGTTTAGTTTCATCCTTCCTCGCGTCTCACATACAGATGATGCCATCATCCTTGATTGTATTCAAAATTAATTTTCGTCTTATAATTCAGGAATGTTTGACTGAATTTGATTTTTTTTTTTATTTGTTTGAATTCAGTTGACGGTGTGGGCTATGCTCCTGCCTATCACAACAAAAACTTTCACGGCGGAATTATCAATCCAGGATTCATCGTCCGGGTTCCATCTTCATTTTCTCCTTACCCAATGCTACGGCAGCATCTACCGTTTTACAATTGGCAAACTTATTCATACGGACATCCAAGTCTAATTGCTCCTGTAGATGTCGCGTCAAATAGGGAATCTGGCGATCCTGGTAGGCAGCTGGCAGTAAAACAAGCGATTCAGTGCGGCCGTGGACCGGCCACCATGCCCAAAACAAGGCTCGGGATCACCGACAAGATTGCAGGTGGAACCAACACAAAAAAGAACGTCTGGCCTTTTGTAGTGAGTTGATTTTTATGAATGATCAGAATTGTGTGCGTTTGTTGTTGATACTCGTCAAATACTTAATAGCGCTATCACATTTAATTCACTTGTTCATAGGTAGCCCTGAAAAAAGCTGGTGGCATATTTTGTGCTGGAACTTTGATTAGTGAAACCAAAGTCCTAACGGCGGCCCAGTGCCTGGAAAAGTAATGGGGTTTTTGGACGTTTATTTACATTTCCTTGATTGATTTAGACTAATTTTTCTTGCGTGTATTACAGAATGTCTTCGGCTGACATGTCGTCTGTGACCGTATTAATTGGGCTGTATGCATCTGACCTGTCAGACATCCAAATGACGAGGAGAATCAGCAAAGTTGTCCTTCACAGCAAATATAATGCCATCACCTATGTAAGTTGCTATAATTGAACAGAACTCTTTTTGGTACTTGATTGATCGATTTTGTTTTGTTTAGGCCAATGATATCGCCATCATAACATTGGACTCGCCCGTGGTTTTATCCAGAACTGTTGCACCTGCTTGTTTGCCAACGGCCAGTACAGATATCAACAGTTATGTCGACCAAGATGCCATCATTTTGGGATGGGGTGGTACTGATGCTGTGGTTCCAGGTGTTGCTCCAGGTGTTGCTCCAGGTGTTCCTCCTGGTGGACTGGGTGTTGCTCCTGCTCCTCTTGCTCCCCCTCCCGCTCCTCTTGGGGTTGCGGCCCCTACTACTACCCCTACTACTACTACTACTACCCCTACTACTACTACTACTACCCCTACTACTACTACTACCCCTACTACTACTACTACCCCTACTACTACTACTACCCCTACTACTACTACTACCCCTACTACTACTACTACTACCCCTACTACTACTACTACCCCTACTACTACTACTACCCCTACTACTACTACTACCCCTACTACTACTACTACCCCTACTACTACTACTACCCCTACTACTACTACTACCCCTACTACTACTACTACCCCTACTACTACTACTACTACCCCTACTACTACTACTACTACCCCTACTACTACTACCCCTGCTCCTGCACCTGATGCTAACGAGGGTTTTAGTATTGGTATGGGTGGTGTAGTTGTTATAAGTGGCAAAAACACTCTGCCGGCTACATTTAGAGCCGCTTTAAATCCCTTCCTGCAACAAGCCAAGGTTTCGATTTCGGGTAATGACGAGTGTAGGATGGATTCATCAATTGGACAATACGTCATAGACACAAATATCTGTGTTAGTACTCCTGGCAAATTCACATGCACAGTAAGTCTACCACTGAACTATCTCTCTCCACAGTCAAATTCACTTTGCAATGTGCTAAAACAAATCTGTTGCTTAATTCTATAGGGTGATGTCGGCGGTCCAGTAGTTGTTCTATCGTCGACGGGAACCTGGACTTTGGTTGGAATCAACAGCTACACCAAAGGTAAGCATTTGAATAAGACATGCAGTTTTGGCTGAGAATCAAATAGCGAAAGGTGTTGATGACACTTGTCTGTTGTCTACAGACTGCGCTTCCAATGGCCTCAAAACCAGAGTGTCGGCGTTCGTGCCTTGGATTAATTTATACCTAAATTAAAAATAATACCACGCGGATATAATGACGACCACCAACGTGGGAAGACTTTACGTTGATTATTTTTCATCGTTTTTCTTTATTTCCCTGAAATATCTTGGAATTTTCTTTCAAAATCTATTTCATTCTTCGGTTTCGGCTGGATATTTGGTGATAATTTTAAACCTAAGCTATTTACTGCATGAGTACATTTATTTCGAGATCCCAATAAACATTAGTTCAAGCACTACGCATCTGCTCACATTGTAAGATGCCATTGTTTCTCCTGGTGTTTGGTGCCGAAGAAATTGATGACGGTAAAGTAAGTCCAGTTGAAACATTTTGCACCACCAAGTAACGCGTTTTTTCTAAATTTTTAGGCTCTCTTGATGTTATTTTGAAACTATTACTACAACAATCTTAGTAAGAAAAAATTGCGTATCTTGACACACAAAAAACTGTGGCCGCGCTTTCTAAACAACGTCGATGAATGGTATAGTATTATTATCGATTATTTAATGGTGATTTGTATTAAAGATTTTGTACTGATACATTTTACAGGTTGTAAGAGTTGCTTCTGGAACCTGTTCCTACTAGTCTGAGTCTACCACAGCGGTAAGATATGTTTTCTACTTTATCATTGGCAATTGCGAGTGAAATGAGTGGCTGCTCTCTCCGCATAACGGGTAAATGCCCTCAATAGAAGCACAAAAGACGAGCCAAGTGGCACAAGTAGCTCACAAGTCGATTGCGAATGTAACGGATTGGCCGCAGGTTCTCCATCTCGAATTCGACAAGGTGCTGGAGTCGTTTTCTTAAAACTCTCAAAAGAATTAAACAATAGCCCGAGCTTTGTATGTGTCGTAAAAACCATTTGCATTTCAAAGTTACGTTTACTTGTAATTGACTCGACAGGTGTGTAGCAGGGACTAGCAGCAATTGTAATGTCAATGGGTCAGCCAAATATTTCATTTTTCGAGCTGGGTGTGAATCAGCCGGTCATTTTAGACTAGGAGTGTCTGTCGTTTAATTTTCATGTTTATTTTCTCTAAATCATAGCGATGGGATTTAAAGACAGCATATACGACCTGGGTTTTTTGTTTAGTTGACGGCGAAGAAGGTGATTATTTGCAGACTGATCTGCGAAGGCAAGTAAATTGAATTGTATAATAAAACAATGAAATGTCAATCCTTTTTAACATGCAACACCCTCTGACTTTTTTCTGGCGATTTTAACTAAGATTTCAGCACATAACAACTAGGCCTAATCTTGCATCATTTTAAATCTAGGTTTAATTACATTTTTTAGCTGCAGGGTATTTCCGAAAATATGCGCTGCCAATGCAATCCAGGATTTTCGTGGATACCCCTATTTCTATATTGGTCTGAATGATTTTAGTCAAACGAAGTGGGTAGAATTATACATTATTTTATATCGAAACCTTGCCATTCACAGTCAAATTTCTGTTTGATTGATTTTAGGTTCATTCAGTTGGCAGCTGTTTTATCCTTTCAGGAATTGAATGGCGATTCACGGCTCATACGGTACCATTATTTCGATTGGGGATTGGACATGGAATAGAGACAGGTTGGTGAGAATAGATTAAGGTATGATCGGAACGTGTTTTGCGATGGAACGAAAATGGAAAGTCAACAATACAACCTTCAACGAAATTATGGAAACCAATTCAATTACACTTGCACAGAACGGCGGGTTTGAAACCAAAGGAAGGCGACAACCAAATCAACCTCCGAATTTAGAGTATAGCAGAGAGCCACCATAAGTCATTTGCATTCTGCTCACGGTGAAGGTTGAGATGCGGGAGCTCAACAACAATTCAATTACACGGGATATCCTGAGACCCGACGCTACAAGAACCCACTGAGGGCTCTTCGTTATACCCCGGCGTGTAATGGTTAGTATTGACATTTTGTAGATATCTTTGTGCTTCTCGTTTTCATTTTTTCCATCAAAGGACATGAGTGTATTTTGATGCCAAATAATTCCTTTTTTCGTTATTTCCCTTTTGAATAAGGTGTGGCTTCATGACGCCCTCAATCTTGTCCTCATAAAAGCGAAGAACGGTGGGACAGGGCATCTCAAATGGGACGTTGCAGTCGAAGCGTCTACACGAGTTACACTTCAATCTCACAGCTATAAGAATTCGTAGGTTAAAAAATCTTTCGGTTATTTATTTTGTTGCTTATATTCATGCAACAACTTTGAGGTCTTTTGTTTAATATTGAGGTCTTAACAAATTTACTTCTTTTTTATTTTAATTTTAAATGATTGAATGTCGAATTGAAAGCTCAATAACTTTATCTGATTTAGGAAAATGGTGGGTGCTACCAAATGTTTTTCAAAGTTCGTCATCTTATTGGCGGTCGTGATTCTGCTGAGCTGCTGCAGTCCGTCGTCCAGTTTCGCCTTCCTTCCTCACGTCTCACGTACAGATGATGCCGTCATCATCGACTGTATAACAAATAATTTTCCTCTTATAATTCAGGAATGTTGGCCGAATTTAATGTTTTTTATTTTTTTGAATTCAGTTGACGGTGTGGGCTATGCTCCTGCCTATCACAACAAAAACTTCTACGGGGAAATTATCAATCCAGGAATTATCAGGGTTCCATCGTTTAATCATTACGCAATGATGGGGCAGCGTCTACCGTTTTACAATTGGCAAACTTATTCATACGGGCATCCTAGTCTAATTGCTCCTGTAGATGTCGCGTCAACTAGGGAATCTGGCGAACCTAATAATAGGCAGCTGGCCGTAAAACAAGCGATTCAGTGCGGCCGTGGACCGGCAACCATGCCGAAAACACGACTCGGGATCACCGAAAAGATTACAGGCGGAACCAACACCAAAAAGAACGTCTGGCCTTATGTTGTGAGTTTACTTTTATTAATGACGAGGATTTTGCATTTGTTGTTGATACTCGTTAAATAATATTTAATAGCACTAACAAATTTAATTCACTTGTTTATAGGTAGCCCTGAAAAAAGCTGGTGGCATATTTTGTGCCGGAACTTTGATTAGTGAAACCAAAGTCCTAACGGCGGCCCAGTGCTTTGAAAAGTATGATGTTTTGCGGACATTTATTTCCATTTCCTTGATTGATTTAGACTAATTTTTCTTGCATGTATTTACAGAATGTCTTCGGCTGACATGTCGTCTGTGACCGTATTGATTGGGCTGTATGCATCTGACCTATCCGACATCCAAATGACGAGAAGAATCAGTAAAGTTGTTCTGCACAGCAAATATAATGCCATCACCTTTGTAAGTTGTTACAATTTTGAACGGAAATATTTTGACATTTGATTTATTATTTTTTTATTTAGGCCAATGACATCGCCATGCTAACACTGGACACGCCAGTGGTTTTATCTAGATATGTTGCACCAGCTTGTTTGCCACCGGCCAGTACAGACCTTAACAACTACGTCGACCAGGATGCCATTATTTTGGGATGGGGTGGTACTGATGCTGGTACTGGGGCTGAAGCAGGAGCGGCCCTAGGGGCTGGAACAGGAGCATCTATTGGAACAGGGGCTGGAACAGGGGCTGGAACAGGGGCTGGAACAGGGGCTGGAACAGATGTTGGAACAGATGTTGGAACAGATGCAGGAACAGATGCAGCTAATGGAACCGGGGGTGGAACAGGGGCTGGCACTGGAACAGGGGCTCTTACTGGGGCTGGAACACAAGTAACCACTGGGTCTGGCACTGGAACAGGGGTCGGAACAGGGGCTCGAATAGGAGCTGGAACAGGAGCAGCCACTGGAACAGGAGCAGCCACTGGAACAGGGGCTGGAACAGGAACAGGAGCAGCCACTGGAACAGGAGCAGCCACTGGAACAGGAGCAGCCACTGGAACAGGAGCAGCCACTGGAACAGGGGCTGGAACAGGAACAGGAGCAGCCACTGGAACAGGAGCAGCCACTGGAACAGGAGCAGCCACTGGAACAGGAGCAGCCACTGGAACAGGAGCAGCCACTGGAACAGGAGCAGCCACTGGAACAGGAGCAGCCACTGGAACAGGAGCAGCCACTGGAATAGGGGCTGGAACAGGGGCTGGAACACAATCAACCACTTGGTCTGGCACTGGAACAGGGGCTGTAATAGGAGCTGGAACAGGGGCTAGCACTGGAACAGAAGCTGGAACAGGAGAAGGGGCTGGAACAGGTGCGGCCGCTGGAGCTGGAACAGGAACAACCATTGTGGCTGGTACTGGAACGGGAGTATTTATTGGAACCGGGGCTGACAGTGGAACAGGAGCAACCACAGGGACTGGCACTAGCACTGTTGTGGGAACTGAAAGTATCACTGGAACAATTAGTAGCACTGGGACTGTAGGTGGTGTTAGTACTGGAACTGGCACTGCTAGTAATAGTGTTGCTATAAATATTGGGCTTGGTGGTGTAATTGTTGTTAGTGGCAAAAGGCTTCCACTAGCTACATCTAGAGCCTCTCTAGCCACTCTCAACCCCTTCCTGCAACAAGCCAAGGTTTCGATTTTAGCTAATGATGAGTGTAGGATGGATCCCATCATTGGACAATACGTCATAGACACCAATATCTGTGTCAGTTCTCCCTACAAATTTTCCTGTTTAGTAAGTCAACAATTAACAATTAAATTCACTTCCTAATGTGCTAAAACCAAACTCTTGCTCAATTTTAGGGCGACGTTGGTGGTCCAGTAGTTGTTCTATCGTCGACGGGGTCCTGGACTTTGATTGGAATCAACAGCTACACCAAGGGTAAGTATTTTTCTAAAACAGGTTTTGGCTGAGAATCAAATATAGCGAAAGGTTTTGATGACGCTTGTCTGTTGTATACAGACTGCGCTTCCATTGGCCTCAAAACCAGGGTGTCGGCGTACACGCCATGGATTGACTTGTACATGATTTGAAAATAATACCGCAAGGATAATGACGACGAGCAACATGGAATGACATCTATAGCTTCATCGTTTTATTTATTGCTTTTAAATTTCTTAGGATTTCTTAGTAATCTTTTTTTCTTTTTGGTTTTGGCTGGCTTTCAACGGTTATTTTATTCAATACTTTGTCATGCATGCAACATGCATGGGTGCATTTATTTAGTAATTGGAATACAGCATCTGCTGACATTGTTGTTGTGACTTTTATGGTAACCATTTTTCCTGATGCGTTTGGTATAATAAAAACGACGGTATAAAGTTGCCATCGTCACTTCATGTGATTAATAATTAATTTAATTCAATTATTTTGACAATGTAAAAGATGGATTTTAATTTCTCAGGCTCACCTCCTTTCAGTTAAAACCAATCGATATGATCTTTTTGAAAACTTGTTTCACTAAAGAAAAGCTTTGCCGCGTTTTCCGTCGTAGGTTTAAAAGGTGATACATACATACACAGGCTGTCAATTCCTTTAGAAATATTCACTCAAGATTCTAATTACTTATTACAGTCCGTTGCAGTTGCTTCTAGAACCTGTTGCTGGTGCAATTCTTCTCCATTCCGGTTTTGACTAGTACATCAGTCCATTACCTCGTCTTCTCCCCAGCAGACTGTCCTTTCTACTTCTTTCGCTCCCCCAGCAACATGTACCTGATGTTAACAATCGAACCTTCCATAGTTGGTGTGCAGCAACCCATCACTGGATATTTGCATAGTGTCGTCTGGATGAAATTGTTGAACTATTGATCAAATTTGGCGCTGTCCCGATCGTATCTCTTGCAAACTCTGCCAATTTGACCAGCAGTGCACTTGAGCGCAACTGGCTCACCTTCAAAATGTTATTGCTCTCGATCGTTGTCTCAATGTCCCGTGCACTCCATAATAGAGCAACGTACGTGAGGGCTACATTAGCATTGCATTTTATTTTTAATTTGAAAAAGTGAGCAAGTCTTTTTGGCTTGATTTCCACGGTCAACTTGTTTTCTATCATGCTGCGTAGCGGCGACTGTATTTCTTGTCCTTTCCATAACGTGGATTTTGTCGCCAAATCAGTATCCACATTATCCTACATCTATGTGCCATAAGTCAGCCACAATCAATTCAATATTATAAGTATCGCGATAATACAGTCAAATCTGATTAGACGATGAGCGTAAATGAAATTGATTTTTCCTTTTATTTATTCGATCAACGACTCGATATTACTCGAATAATAAAATGAATTGTTTAACAAGAAAAATAGGTGGGTCTCGTGCGATCAAATATAGCGACATTATTTTGGGAAATTGGTGCCCGATGCGCATTCATATCTTAAATGGTCGTATAAAATCTTTCACGGGCGCGCAAAATCAGTTGACTTTTATGTTTGTTTTTCCATTTTTCCATGTACAGGTGCACATCAAACAAGTAAAACGACGAGTTGGCCAAATTTTACCAAATGAAACTTTATAGGAAAATTCTGAAATTCCTGGCTTTATAATACGGTTTGCTGTATAGACTTTAAATGAATCTACTCTTTAGACTAATAAAATTTTTTTAAAAATAGGAATTTTTATCAAATCTTTGCTATTCTCTGGATTTGGCCAATAGCTCGATTACTGAGACGTCTGCAAGGATATCAGCACTGCCACACCGATGAGTTTATGCTGCCAAATCAGCACAACACTCACAACGAAATGAAAGCAGGAGTCACACTCATGTCAATAGGTAAAAGTAAATGAAGCCAAACTCTGCAAAACTTTACGATCTATAACAGAGTAAGAGAAATGTACTTGATAACCAAACGAGTTTGACTAGATAGAACGTGCCGATCCTATGATAACTCCGAATTGAGCGTATAGAAGGCCAACGAGGTGATTTGAATTTCGCCGACATTGACGGTCGCCAGACAAGAGAGCCAAAAGTTGGAATTGAACATCAAAAAAGAGTTCTGGGAGTTGAATTATCGAAGTTAAATGCAAATAACAGGGGGAGGGGAGGGTACTCTTTCCCTTATCTTTGTATCGTGTGAACCCGAATCAACTTTGAAATTTAAATTTCTTTCGTGTCGCTTCATTGTCCATTTCTTTCAAAGGGCGGTGGCTCGAAAATTCAACGCAGTTAACGAATAATGAGGGCGGTGCTTCTTGACTCTTGAGCGTCCTCACTCCGGCAATAAAAAGGAAGCCCAGCTCTCAAGTCAATCACACTTCTCGTCCAAGTTGAACCATCACGATCTTCTGCAACAATCAAGGTAATTATAACATTTAATTTATTTAATTGATGTATTTAGTTCTAATAGTAAATTGAAATCCAATTCAATGTTGAGACTGAAACGCAATGTCAATTTTTAGAGTTTAATGTTATTGCAATTGAATTGATAAAAATTGATTGAAATGTTTCTCGTTTGAAAGTAATTCAATTTATATTTAGGAAAATGTTGGGCAATCAAAAAGGTTTTTCAACCGCTGTCGTCTTGTTCGCGGTCGTGACTCTGTTGAGCCCGGCGTCCAGTTTCTTCCTTCCCCGCGTCTCTCGCACCGACGATGCCGTCGTCATCGATTGTAATTACAAATCATTTCCCTCTCTAAGTTTATGAGTCAACTTTAGTTGAATCTAACGTAATATGATTTGAATTCAGTTACCGGTGTTGGATATGCTCCGTCTTATCACAGCAAGACGCTGTACGACGAAATAACCAGTCCAGCCTTCGTTCCGGTGCCATCCGTCTATCCTTACCCAATGATGTATCGCCAGCAGGAGCAGGAACAGGAACCCAACGGATGGTCCTACTCATTCTCACATCCCATCACCGACTCTGCCAATAGACAAGGAGGAGGGGCAGTAGCAATTGCACCAGCGGCAGCGGCAACAACTACAACAACACAATGCGGCAAAGGACCGAACGCCTTACCCGCACGGTCATCGATTGACCAAAGGATCGTCGGTGGATCAACTCCTACCAGCGCCAATAGCTGGATGTACTTGGTGAGTTGATCGATTTAAAAAAGAAAAAAATGACATTGTCATCGCTTAATTCTTTAATTGTCATAATATTTGATCGCAGGTAACCCTGAAAATGGACGGTGCTGCTGCCGGTGTCTATTTTTGCAGTGGAACTTTGATTTCTGACACGAAAGTTCTCTCGGCCGCCAGTTGCTTGGAAAAGTATAAATAGAATTTCAAAAATCCATTTCTAACTCGTTTAACTAAAGGTTTTCTTCTCCTGCTTATTGCATGTATTAAAGCTTGTCTGTGTTTAAGATGTCTCAAGTGACCGTATCGATTGGTCTGAGGGCAGTAACTGGTGTACCACCACCACCAAATGTTCAAATGACGAGGAGGATCGGCAAAGTTGCCATTCACAGCAATTACAACGCCCTTAAATTTGTAAGTTGCCATGACAACAATAGCACGGAAGTATTTTTGCCAGTACTTGATTGGTTGATTTTAATTTGGGTTAGGCCAATAACATTGCCATCATAACACTGGAATATCCCGTGGTTCTTTCCAACTTTTTGGTACCTGTTTGTCTGCCAGCAGCCAGTACGGACCAAGACCAATACGTCGATCAATCGGCTGTTATTATAGGATGGGGAGCAGCTGGTAACAAAAAATCGCCAACTCATTATCAACTGTATTGATTTCCGTACGAAATGCGTTTTATTTAATTCAATTTCAGACTCTGCTACACCAAGCACCGTACTGAAACAAGGCACAGTTACCGTTTCGTCCAACGCCGACTGCAATGCGGACGCGAACTTTGGCCCATTTGTGTCGGAAGCAAATATGTGCATTGCCTCTACTGACAAATTCGTATGCGCGGTAAGTCATTCCCTCTCAACACAATCGAGTTGCTTTTAATTCCTACTGCGTGCTAAAAGTCAGTTGTCTCTCAATTGTAGGCTGACATCGGCGGTCCAGTACTTTCCCTTACGTCACCAGGTGTTTGGACTCAAATTGGAATCAACAGCTTCACCCCAGGTATAATGATTTAAATGAGGCATTTAATTTTTGCTAGCATCAAATCACTTAAATCAAACTCTTGTCTTTTGACAGCTGGTTGCACTGCCAATAGCCTCCAAACCCGAGTATCGGCGTTCAAGGCGTGGATTGATACGTACATCAAGAATTAAAAAAGCAACCGCCAGGATATCGACCAACATGAAACGAAACGATGACGAAATTGAAACTCGACTTATATTTTATTAGTTTTTAAAATATTTCTCAGTTCGGTTCCGGCCGACTGATTATTTCATTTATTCTGTGTCAATGCACACACCATTTTTTTAGAATTAGAAATAAACATTAGCCCAAGCAAAGTAATTGATAATGTCACTGTATAATTTTCCTTGCACATGAAATTTGACAAACATCGCCAATTTACGAATAAGTCCCAGTCCCTAAAAAACAAACCATCTCAGAATTGTACCAGCATGGAATTGGTGGAAAAAAAATTAGCACTGGAGTTATATGTCATTAGAGTCGTATATGGCTTATTTTGGTAGCGATAAGTTATAAAGATTTATAGAGCGATGATTATTATTTAAAGCAGCCAACTTTAGCCGTCGGAGCAAGTCGTTCAACAACAAGAATGACCAGCGGTGTGTGATGTGTCATCCAGCTCACCTGTGCTGCTGCTGACGTTGCAATTGTCAAAGACCAGCCTTGCAGTGGTGAGAAATGTTTTCTTCTTTGTGAATTCCAAATGCAAATGTCCTTTTTCGTCATCCGCCCATAACGGGTAAATGCCCTCAATAGAAGCAGCACAAAAGACGAGCCAAGTGGCACAAGTCGCTCACAAGTCGATTGCGAATGTAACGGATTGGCCGCAGTTGTGGATCTCCAACTCAAATAATTCGACCTTCTAAAAGTGCTGGTGTCGTAGACTCTTAAATGAATTAAACAATAGCCGGAGCTGTGCTTGTGTGTCGTTATTGCATTTCAAAGTTACGTGAACTTGTATTAACTCGACAGCAGGTGCGTAGCAGCAAAATGGCAATGATTATGTCAAATGACTTTTCAGTCGCCTTTTTCTTCTTCCTGGTCGTCACTCTGCTGAGCTGCCCAGTCACTGGACGAAATTACCGGACAGGCAACGGCTTCATCATGAAAGGTAATTAATTCCTTTTATTTTTGTATTAAACAATGGAGAAAAATTCAATTGACAATGACTTAATTTTGTTGTTAATATTAAAGCTGATGGCGCAGGTGATTCTTTCCCAGGAGCGAGCAAAGTGATGCAGGCGATAATAAGAAACCGCCGGGCTCTCAAGTTGGATCGAAGAACCTGTTTCTCGGCGTCGGGCAATCCCGGCTACTGCACGACCCTCCATTCGTGTTACCCGAATTTGAGCCAGTCGCAACTGAGCGTCCAGGAAACGTGGATGATTATTTCACGCAACAAGTGCCAATTCCCAGGCGAAAATGGCACAGGACAAGTCAGTCATTTCATTCACTCATTCACAAATAATGTGTAGACGGCTTATTCACTAAAATGGCTCTGTCCTCAATTGGAACCGGTTTTTGTTTGATTGATTTAGGTTACCGGGGTCTGTTGTATGCAGCCACACGATCAAAAAGTTGATAGCAGCAGCACTCGTCCAGTCGTTGCCGACAAACCTGCTGTCGTGCCACCAATAAAGGACGCCAATCCCGTTACCAATTCGTTGGTGGAATCCCAACAACAGTATAGTGGAGGTATTCAACCGAACCATTTTATGGATCTGTTCAGCAGGCCGAATGCAGTTGGCAGTTCTGGGCACAAAGATGGCGCCAGCAGCGGTGGTCAACAACCTGTCAAGCAGACGACGTTTCAATGTGGTCGTGGACCTGCCAAGCTCATCCGACGAGCCATCGGCGTTAGCCATGCTCCAGCCCAAAAGAATTCCTGGCCATTCCTCGTGAGTGTTGTATATTTAAAGTTGGAGTTGATTCGTTAATTATATTTGTATTATAGGCTGCCCTGAGGTATGACGGGACTGTCAAATGTGGAGGGGCTTTGATCAGTTCCAACAAAATCCTAACGGCGGCCCACTGCGTCGAACGGTACGTCAAAAACCAAAGGAATGAAACATCAATTGTCTATTGAATGTTTGTCTATTCCACACCAGAATGTCTTCGTTTGACATTTCCAAAATGACGGTGAGCCTGGGAATGCACACGGTTGGAAATGGGGCGGATTTCGGGAACGACGCCCAGGTGACGAGACGAGTTACTTACGCCACCATTCACAACGGATACAACGACGCCACCTTTGTGAGTATTATTATTGCCAGTTTTGATCTGACCACATTTGTCGATTTTGTATTTTGATTGTATGTCTTTCTTTTAACTATTTCTAGGTCAACGACATTGCCATTTTGACCCTGGACTCGCCCGTAGTTTATTCAACGGCCGTTTCTCCCGTTTGTTTGCCAGAAGCAAGTGCCGAAACGGTTCCATCCGCCGGCCAAGAAGTGGCCATGATGGGGTGGGGTGATCTCACATACGGTATAGAAAATCTTCATTTAATTTTAATTCTATTTCGAGTTATATTCAAATTGTATTTTTCTCATGCAGAGAAAACTCGATCGAATATTCTGCAGGAAGTGAAGGGCACCGTCGTGACAAACGCCGAATGCATGGACGACTATGCCATGGAAATTGCAGACGAAATGCTCTGCGTCTCTGCTCCCGTGCAATCCGCATGCCAAGTAATTAATTAATAACACTTTTGTCATTGGTTTATTTTCAATTTTGAGTTGGAAATTCTACAGGGGGATAGCGGAGGTCCAGTTGTCGTTCAGTCGGCGTCAGGGGCTTGGACCGTAGTCGGAGTCAACAGTTTTACTCTTGGTAATTTGTTTTTTAAAAATTGCATATCGTGATTGACTTTGATTATTTGATCATTTTACATGTAATAGAATGCGGTTCCCTCCCCGGCATTAAAACCAAAGTGTCAGCCTTCAGGAAATGGATCGATTTGCACTTGAAATGAAAGGACGTCGTCGCTAATGTTTCCTTGACAAATCCGGCCAGTTTCAAATCAATATTGTGAACACGGGACGTGCGCTTTTTTCAATAACTGATCCCTTCCAGTGTATTTTCTCTAATCAACTCATGTCAACAACTCCATTCTTTCACGTCAATCTTCTTTTATTTAAATACCAGCAATTACCAGTTACCAGTTTACTCCCAACTTTATAGCCTATTCGTCTGCTCCTTTAATTTGTCACATCCAGTCACATCTCTTGTTTGTACTACTGTGCCATCTATCTCTAATGGGACATGTCCAGAAAGCTAAAACAACAAATCAGATATACAATTATACATGTCTACATGTCAAACATTTCACACACTACTGATGGAATTCAATTTTTAATATTTTTTTATTTTTTGAATTGACGAAATGACCACAGTGTTTTGTTATCAAAATCAGCTGATCCTTTTTGAGTAGGAGGCAGGGTATGAGGGTAAGGAAATAAATCCATCATGGCCGCTTTCCTTAAATGGCGGGAAAGTTTTTCAGACTTTAGGGGCGGGCGTTTTTTATTGTCAGTTTCGAATTTCGATGTGACTTTAACAACGTGTTGGTCATGTCCATTCGTGTCTCTGCAGTGTAATTTTCACGTTTATTTATTTCCTCAGAATAGTTATGCGATGAGATTTGGCAGAATAGACAGTACGACTGTACGACAGTCTGTGGTTTTCGTGAGTTGACGGTATAGAGAACGTCCAGAACTGCGAAGACGATTGAATTGAATTACCCAACAATGAAATGGTCAGTCTGTTTTCAGCATGTGCAAGTTAAAAGACATTTGACACGCCTGGCTTACTTTTAAGTGGCAGTTGTAATGCAGGGTTTCAGTAAACGATTGAATCTGTAAAACGGATTACACTGGTTTGTATATATATATGGTATGACAGTTGTTGTCAGTAAGTTTGTGTGTGTCTCCATTGTACTCTCTGATTTGAATCTTGGTCATAAGAACGAATTTGAAAATCTGCGTTTATAGAAATTTTGTGTCTTGGTGTCAATTTCCCCTTTGAAATTTATTTATTTTTTGTTACCCAGGCCATAGACTGCCCAGGCACCATCTTTTCGATAAAATCGAAGAATAACGTGAAATGCTAGTTGCGTTTGAGCGAAAATGGAAAGACAAAAACATGAAAAGTTCTCCATATGGATCCAACGGCGAGTTATTGAACAGAAGGAAGGCGACACCCAAGTCATAGCTTCAAATTTGGAGTAGTGAAGGTCAGCATCTTGTTATTTTGCGTATGTATCACGTGTTGAGATTGTTCTTATTTGAATTTGCGCTTTCCCATCAAAGGGCACTCATCAGCAGTGTGAAATCATTTCTTTTTTCTTCAGTTTCAATCAGCTGTGGCTTCACAACTTCAACCCCAATAAGGTGAAAACGAAGCACGTTTCAACACGTCAAATGGGTCGCTGATGCAGTGGAAACGTCTACACGCTACAATCAGGCGAATTGGCGAACCTAGGTAATAAGCAGCTGGCGGTAAAACTTAAGTGATTCAGTTTGTGGACCACATGAAAAGATCGCGGGTGGATCCAATGCGAAAAAGAACGTCTACTGGCCTTTCTTTGTGAGTTGATTTTTAATTTTCTAAATTAACTTGATCAGAATTGTGTGCGATTATTTATTGCAGACTATTGAAGTTGTTTTTGGAACCTGTTTCCAGTAAAACAACCTGTTGTCTCTTATCACCAGCTGAGTTTATTTTCCTACTTCAGAAACAGGTACATGATGTCGATAACCAATCCATACTTGATGTAAAAAGAAACCGAATACTCGAAATTTGCATATGTAGTCGGCTAAAAATTGTCAAACGTTTCATCAGATTTGGCACTGTTTTGATCGTATCGCTCGCAAACTCTGCCAATTGACCAGTTACTCTGCAATTCAAGAGCACAACTCTCTCACCTTCAGATTTTGTTGCTCTCAAACGTTGTCCGATGCGCTCCATAAAAGAGCAAATATCCCACGTGAGGACTACATTATTAGCATTGCGTTTTTTGTTGTTTTTCGTTGTTTTTTTTTTTTTTTATATGAAAAGCGAGCAAGATTTTGACAACAATTCCGATGGCTAACAGGTGTTTATTGGCACTTGGCGCCCAGTCTAAACCAACATTTGACCACGAAGCGCCATCAATCACAAGCGATCAAGCTGTTGCTCAGAGAATAACAACAAAAGTTCACTTTTAATTCAAAATTGTGTTACAGTCGATTGCAAAGAGACCATGCCAAGTGAAGCTTGAAAATTTCAATATTCGCACATCACATTAAACATTTGTTTCCCCCTCTAAATGATTAGGTCTAATAGGGAAACTGATTATCTTCTATCCCTGGAGATGTTCAATTAGGTCTTCAATTAGATGTCAAAATTAGAATCTCGTGGGATAGAACCTATTAACTAACGTTAAAAAACCTTTCCAACAAGATGCTCCGTATAGAAGCCCTCTAATTAAGCCGGTCGGCATGCAGTGTCTTATTCCTGGGAAAATTGGATGCGAAAATCCGGTCGTGACTCTACTGAGCTGCTTCAATCCTCTCGCTAGTGTCTTCCTTCCCCGCGTCTCTCGCACAGACGACGTCATCATCATCATCGATTGTATTCAAAATCATTAATTTATTTTTTTAAATATGGATGCTGGCTTAATCCGTTTCCGTCAAATTGTTTTCAATTTTCAGTTGCCGGTGTCGGATATGCTCCCTCTTTTCAAGGCAGGTCGTTGAATGGTCAAATTGCCGATCCAGCATTCGTCCAGGTGCCATCGTTCAATCCCCATCCAAATGCGTATGATCGTCAGCAACAGCAGGACTCCAATGGATGGTCCTATTCGTTCGGGTACCCTAGTCCGATTGCACTTGAAGATGCCTCGTCCAAGCAAGCAAGGAGGAGTGGCAACAACAACCGCAACAACGCAGTGCGGCAAAGAACCGACCGCCTTACCCAAACAATCATTGATTGGAGGAAGGATCGCCGGCTGAGGCTCGACCGGAGCCAAGGCGAATGCCTGGCCATCCTTGGTGAGTTGATTGATTGACAACTTGAATCACGTTAATGGCCCTAAATTGAAATAATACCATTTAATTAAAGGTAACTCTAAGAAAATATAAAAATGGCCCTTCACTGCTCCAACTGGGCATAAATTATGACGATTTTTGTAGCGGAACCAATACCGGATTCGAAAGTTCTCTCGGCCACCAGTTGCTTGGAAAAGTATAAATACGATTTCAAATATCCATTTCTAACTCGTTAAACTAAAGGTTTTCTTGGCGACATAGAGAAATCACGAACCAGTGTTTGACACCATGGGTGCTATAAAGAAGCCGTGAAAACTGGTAAGGTATTTGATTTGAATGCATATCCTTTACTTAGTACAGCTTTCAAATCGGGTAACACACCGTTTGGTTTGAATTAGGTTTAGGGAATTAGGGCACGAGGGCATTAATTCCATCCTCTGAAAGGGCTGCGAAGTTTAAGACTTGGGGGGCTGGCTGGGGGCACATTTACTAAACCTCATTGCTAAGTAGCTCAGTTTCGCTGGACTCTACGTGCCTGCCATGTCCACTTGTTTGTCGGTCGTTTAATGTTTTTGTTTGTTTTCTCTGAATCATGGCGATGCGATTTATAGACATCCTAAACGACCTGGTTTTTCGTGAGTTGACGGTGAAACTGAAGAAGGTGGCTATAAGAATGAAATGCCAAGACGAGTGAATTGTATTGTATTGCCAACAACTTGATTGGCAACCTCACGGCGAAGGTTAAGGTACGAGAGCTGAAAGTCGCAATTCAACTCCACGGGGAATCCTGTGAATTGGCTGACAGGTGAAAGAAGAACCGACCGAGGACCCTTCGATACCCTTGGGTATAATATAATCCAATGAATTAGCCACATTGAGATTATTACTTCATTGTTTTCATTTCTTCCATGAAAGGACACGGGTTGGTTTTGCGGAATAATTCTTGTTTTCTTTCTTTTCTTTTTCAATGTAGGGTGGCTTCAAAACGTCCTCAATCCTGTGATAAAAGCGAAGAACCCTTGGACAAGTCGACTTAAAAGTGAAGTTGCATCAGTAGAAGCGTCCACAACGAGTTACTACAATCACACAGGTAACAATCGTAGAGCTATTTCAGTTATTTACTTCGTTTTTATTTGTGTAACTTTAAGGTCTCTTGTTTAATTTATATACTTGCTTTTAAAAAAATTATTTCAATTCTATTGCAATTCTAATCTTAAGCACACAAATTTCGACAAGGGTATTTTAAAAGGATTCATTGTCGAGGTGAAAAATATTATTATTACAAATATCTGTATTAGTTCTGACAAATTCAAATGACTATAGTTTGTAAACTCACTTTCCAATCTGCCAACACAAAACTGTTGTTCAATTTTAGGGTGATCGTTGGTGGTCCGGTTGTTCTGTCGTCTACGGGGAGACTTGATCAACAGCTACACCAAATGTAAGCATTTTTTTTTTAAACAGGTTTTTGGCTGAGAATCAAATAGGTGTTGATAATGTCTGTTGTATTCAGATGGCCCCGCCACTGGCCTTTAAACCTCAGTGTCGACTTACATGACATGGATTAATCGATACAAAATGCTGTTTAGGCTGTGAGGGTTGCCGCTCTTCCTGTATTTGGCAAAGGAGATGTATTTAATGAGCAGGTATAGTTGCTTTCGTCAATTTGAAACGTGATAATCATATCAATGACGTCAATTATGTTTTCAATTCTTCGGCTCATCCTCTTAGATTTCGAAATAATACGTTCGCACTGAAAACTTGTGCTCCGCGTTTTCTTGGTATGGGCGAAAGATAATAGTAAATTTTGACTTTTTAAAGTGTTATTAAATTACTTTATACTCTGAAATTGTGAGGTGTATTGATTCTACTTAATAGATGTTGTGGAGTTGCGACTGAAACCTGTTGCTGGTGCATGTGTTTCTCCATTCCGGTTTCTACAAGTACATCAGCCCATTGTCTGTTTCCTTCTTTCGCTTCCTCGGCAACAGGTACGTGATATTCGTCGAAAGAATTAATCAATTAAGCAATCCATACCATAGTTGGTGTGCTGCAACCCAACCCTGGACATATTTGCATAGTGTCGTCTATATAGTTGAAATGGTAGAACTTTTGATCAAACTTGGCGCTGCTTCGATCGTATCACCCGTTAAACTCTGCCAATTGACCAGTTATTCTGCACTTCAAGAGCAAAACTCGCTCACCTTCAGAGGTTATTGCTCTCGAACTTTGTCTCGTGGGCTCCATAATAGTAGAGCTAATATTATCCTGCGTGAGGCATTAGTAGATTGCGCTTATTTTTAAAATGGGAAAGCAAACCAGTTTGTTTGACAGATTTGGCGATTGTGTTTTTCTTATCTTTTTTTCGTCACCTTTTTTCTTTATTTGGCTACGTACATAGTAACATTTTTACGTCGAAGCACTAATCAGCAATTGGTGAATCGGGTTGTATTAGATTGTGAGAAATTCGATGCGATGTAGTCGAATCCGATAAAAGATCAGCAAATTGAACCTTGAAAATGATCGGGAATGGAAATTTCCCGTTCCTAATTTATTCGGTCAATGACTCGCCATGTAACATACTGTCGCTTATTGAAGCTATTTTAAAATAGCAAAAACGGCAAAGTATACCTGTTGCTTTTTTTATATGTAAGTCACCATTGTATACTGTATGTCAGGCGTTGAGACTGCGTTGGCGTTTTGGAAATAATGCACCGTAGTAAGTTTCACTCTTTTCATGTTGAGCTTAGCCAAGTCAAGTAAATCTAAACGAGGTTTAAGGTTAGCAAAGGAAACTCAATCGATAGAATTCTAATTACATCGTCTGCTCTTTGACGAATTCCATTTTGAGAATAGGAAATGTTGTCACACTTTGTCATTTAACCAATAGTTTGATTAAGCGTTTGGGCAACAGAATGAGACCAGAAAAAGTCACACTCAACAACATTATCAGGTCAACAAGTTGATTTTGAATTTTGTTCATGGTGAAGGTTGACAGACTAGAGAGAGCCCAAAGCCGCCACTCGAACATCTAAGGAGTTGTGAGAGTTGAATAACCGGCAGCAAACTGAGGGGCTTTTGTGTCATCTGACAAGTACATTGGTTATATGACTATATGTATGAATAGTAACGGCAGTTTGTGGATGGATTTTTCCTGAATTGCATTTAATTTCTGTTGAGCCCGAATGGTTTAGCAACCAAAAGTGAGAAGCCGAAATATATTGAGAAAGAATTGAATGTCGCTGCAAACTTGGGCAGCTTGTTACACAGTAATACATTGAATAGTTGAAGCAGTAGGAAAGCGACGCCCTAAACGATCAAATGATTATTGAAGGCCAACAAGTTAATTTGCATTTGGCTCACGGCGGACGAGTCGGGAGAAAAGCAAAAAGTCGCCATTTGACCATATTGAGGAACGTGGTGTGAGTGAACTCGCCAGTGTGTAATAATCTAATCTCTCTATACTTTCAGCTTAAAATGAGTATCATTGCTTCCCCTTTTTTGTTGATTTCATTCAGAGGGCGGCGATGGAGTTCAACTCAATTTAACATTTAAGGAGAATTAGGGCGGCGCTTCTTGCCATGCACTCTGGAGCGTCTTCAATGCCCCAATAAAAAGGAAGTCCTTCTGGAAAGTGGAATCACACTTGTTTCGTCCAAGTTGGACCAGTATAGCTCGCTGCAACAACTCAGGTATGTTCCAAATTGTAGACATTAATTTATGTTAAGAGTTACTTTATGCTAGTTATCTAATTCTAAGGCTAACATAAAAATGGCGAGAGTTAAGAATAGGCAGTTAAGAATTTAAATAATTCAATTTCGAGTTGAAAATAATGTTGGGCAATTTATTTGTTTTAGGAAAATGACGGTAGCTCTCGGCAGTATTTCAAAAATCTTTTCTCTACTTGCGGTCGTGACTCTGTTGAGCTGCTGCTGCAGCCCGGCGTCCAGTTTCGCCTTCCTTCCCCGCGTCTCTCGTACAAATGACGCCATCATCATCGATTGTATTAGAAATGAATTTCCCATTTCTATCAATTATTTTTATCTTCATTGATTAGTTGAATCTAACGTACATGATTAATATTGTTTGAATTCAGTTGCCGGTGTGGGATATGCTCCGTCTTATCACGGCAAGACGTTGTACAGCCAAATTGCCGATCCTGAATTCATCCAGCTGCCATCGTTCAATTCCCACCCAGTGACGTATAATCGTCAGCAACAGCAGGATCCCAATGGATGGTCCTATTCATTCGAGTATCCTAGTCCGATTGCACTTGAAGATGTCCCGTCCGCTAGACAAAGAGGAGCGGCAACAGCAACGACGACAACAAGACCAACAACAACGAGGACGACGACGACAACAAGACCAACAACAACAACAACGAAGACGACAACAAGACCAACAACAACAACAACGAAGACGACGACGACAACAACGCCAACGCCAACAACAACGCCAACAACAACGCCAACAACAACGCCAACAACAACGCCAACAACAACGCCAACAACAACGCCAACAACAACGCCAACAACAATGCCAACAACAATGCCAACAACAACGCCAACAACAACGCCAACAACAACGCCAACAACAACGCCAACAACAACGCCTGCAGCACCAGTCATCCAGTGCGGCAAAGGGCCGACCGCCTTACCTGCACGGTCATTGATTGGAGGAAGGATCGATGGTGGAACCACTGCCAAGAGCAACGCCTGGCCGTTCTTGGTGAGTTGATTGACTGACAACTTATACAATCGAGTTCATTTGCAATACATTGAAATACTATTTGATTGTTAGGTATCCATGAAAAAATCTAGTGATCCTGCCGGTGTCTATTTCTGTGGCGGAACTTTGATTTCTGATTCGAAAGTTTTATTGGCTGCCAGTTGCTTGGAAAAGTAATTAGAGTTTCATGTATTCATTTTTATTTGATTAAAGTGAATTTTCTTTTTCCATTGTTTTTTATTTTCCTTGTCTAGAATGTCTTTATATGAGATGTCGGGCGTGACCGTATTGATTGGAGTGACGAGCTCAACCGACGTCCAAATGACTAGGAGAATCAGCAAAGTCGCCCTCCACAGCAAATTCAATGCTGCCACCTATGTAAGTTGCTACAATTGAACGGAACTATTTTGACATTTGATTTATTAATTTGTTTGCAAATTAGGCCAATGACATCGCCATCATTACACTGGACGCTCCTGTTGTTCTTTCCAGGACTGTTGGAACTATTTGTCTGCCACCGGCCAATGGAGATCCTGACCAAGACGTCGATCAATCAGCTGTTATTGTGGGATGGGCAACAGCTGGTATTGAAAGATCATCAATTATTGATTATGGTTCAACATGCGCATTTTATTTGCTCCATTTCCAGACGGTTCACCAAGCACCGCATTGAAACAAGGCACCGTTTTGATTTCGTCCAACTTCGACTGCAAGGCGGACGAGAATTTTGGCAAATATGTGACGGACGCCAATATCTGTATTAGCGCCACTGATAAATTCGTATGCCCGGTAAGTCATCAATTATACTGAATAATGAGTTGGCTTTAATTCCTACTTGCTAAAAGTCAAATTGTATCTCAATTGCAGGGTGATATCGGTGGTCCAGTATTGGTCCTTTCGTCGCCGGGAATTTGGACTCAAATTGGAATCAACAGCTACGCTTCAGGTATTTATTTGAATGGGACATTTGCTTTTTGCGAGCATCAACTAAATAAATTAAAATTTTTGTGTTTTGACAGGTGATTGCGAAAGTAATAGCCTCCAAACCAGAGTGTCGGCGTTTAAGGCGTGGATTGATCTGTACAAGAATTAAAAATGGACCACCAAGAAAATCTACGACGACTAACATATGAAACGGAACGATTATGGAATTCAAACTCTAATTATTAATTATAATTTTTTTCAATTCGGTTTCCTTTGACGGGTTTGAATTGTTTCATGCCATATTATGTAAGCTGCGGTACTGAAAACAGCATTTTATAATTCTGAATAAATAATATTAGCACAAGCAAATAATTCGGAACAGTGCTTTTACCGCAGTACGGCAGTATTCGCCCTCAAGAGCAAGAAATCAATCATACTACTTCTAATTTTAGTTATCCAGCGTTACGTAGGATAAGCTTTTCATTACATGATTTTCGATTCAGGAATATAATTTTTCACCTTTTTGACTGAAACATTTATTTTTGGCGGTATTCTAAAGATTGAATCATTGACCATTTGGTGTTGAGTGATGGTATTCGTCCAAGATTTTTTACGTTTAATCAGTTCATGTACATCGTGGTGCTAGCAGGTGCTAGTCTCAGATTCGAAAAATCAGCTGGTAAGACTAGGAAGGCAGGGTAAGGAAATAAATCCATCATGGCCGCCTTCCACACTGAAACCCCATCCTCCTAAGTAAAGAAATGGCGGGGAAGTTTCAGTTTAATCAGTTCCCGACTCAGTTTCCCCATAGACATAGACATTATTAGACAATGAAGTGGAAGACTTCGTTGTCAATGTTTCCCTGTGTCCCGAACGGTCCCGAACAATATTTCTGTGTCTGTGACTCAGTGTTGTACTGTTGTATAAGGTCAATTGCATTTTCTCCAGGACTTTGTTTACAGATGAACTGTGGTTTTGAGATCCAACTCTTGTTTTTCAAGCGAAAATTCTATTGCACCGTCAGGCTGACGGTGCTCGAATGGGGTTTTGCGCTATTGCACCGTCAGGCCGCTAGGGGCGCTCTGACGGCTGGTGGTTGGGGGTACCATCTCTATCTGAGGGCTGAATCTACCCTCCCCCTTTCTGACGGCTGGGTGTACCCTCACCCTTTCTGACGGCTAGGTGTACCCTCCCCATTTCTGACGGCTGGGTGTACCACTGTACCCCCTTTCCAGAACCGTCAGGCCACTAGAGGCGCTGTGACGGCTGGGCCTCTCTACGGCTGGGTGCTGTGTACCCTCCCCTTTTCTGACGTTTAGGGTAGGAGTTCCCCTACCCCTTTCTGACGGCTGGAGTAACCCTTCCCCATTCTGACGGCTGGGTACCGTACCGTAACCACAACCGTCAGGCCGCTAGAGGCGCTTTGCGGCTGTGACATTTAATCGGGGGTACCTTATTCATAATGTTTTTTTGTTTTTATTTACTTACTTCACAACGCTTTCTTTTTAAAAAAAATATTCTCAACTTTTCGAGCTCTTTATACCTGCTTCAAAATATGAAGAATAACACCGTAACATTCCACGTGTTATTGATCTAATCTGTTATTTTTAAAAGAAATTCTAACAAACAAATGAAATGAAACAATGTAACACAACGACTATCAAACACCTTGACCACAGCCATGGCTGACATTTAACTAGCTGATTAACTGGTCGTCATCACCGCCGCCATGATGGTAGTGTTTTGTTTTTTGTTTTGTTTGTCAGCTGATTATGTATTTTTCAAGCTTACGTTTCGTCGTCCATCTGTTGAGTAGTTTAATTAAGCTAAACGGAGTTCACCTTAAAAGAGTCAACCGCAGTTCTTATTTAAATTATATAGACAAGGAAAAGAGTTAAAAAGAAATATGCAAACGAATGAAATTCGAACAAGAAAATTTTCATTCCGCCATTTTACAAACTATTTAGCTGATGAGCAAAAGTTTTCCGCCAGAATTTGTCAATTAAAAATTTTCTTTAAGACACGCTCGCAAGTTTCATTCGTTTCATTTTCCGTCACGTTAACCGGCAACCAAAATGGCTGATGAATTTGGGAACATTGAATCTATCCACTATCCAGCCGTCAGAAAGGGGAAGGGTCATTCCAGCCGTCAGATAGGGGGAGGGCACACCCGGCCGTCACAGCGCCCCTAGCGGCCTGATGGTTCTGGAAAGGGTAGGGTCCGGGAAGGATAGGGTCCGTACACCCAGCCGTCAGAAAGGGGTAGGGTAGCTCCAGCCGTCAGATGTAGAGACTAGAGAGGAGTACCCCCAACCGTCAGCCGTCAGAGCGCCCCTAGCGGCCTGACGGTGCAATAGCGCAAAACCCCATTCGAGCACCGTCAGCCCGACGGTGCAATAGACTCGACCTTTTTCAAGTATAAGAATTTGCTTTGTTGTTTCCCATTAGGCCATTATATGTTGCAGTTCTTTCTATTATTTTTTAGTTACATATGGCTATTTATTGTAGGTGAGAGGTAGGCTAGTTGATTAGCCAACTTGTCACCATCCACTGTGAAGACATTTCGTAGTTTGTGGTGAAGGAATGCAATCAAGGTGAATGTGAATACTTCATAATATTTTACATTGTCATTTAATTTGTGTTTCACCTGTTTGTACGTCTCTTTAGTTGATACCGAACCACAAACTTTCCACATGTCAACACCATGGAATAGAAACCGGTACTGCAACCCTACACAGACTCATCATAGAGCGACTAGTTTCACTGCAGGCAAGTTGCTATATGTAATCCCGAATTTAGAGCTGCTGAAGTCCACATTTTATTATACTTTCTCACGGTACGAGAGCAAAAAGTCACAATTCAACTAGAAGAACCGACCTAGGACTCGTTGCCTTGCATGTACGTATTCAGATTGAACTTATTTAAATATTTGCAACAATGGGCACTAATCAGTATATTGCGAAATAATTTCATTTTCAATCAGCGGTGCCTTCGCAACTTCAAACCCATGATGAAAACGAAAAAGCGGTTTGACAAGTCGGTTCAAAAGGGAAGTTGCAGCTTGGAGTCATATCAACACGCGTTTCACTATACATCAATCACACAGACTCTATACAACACTTCCTAAGTTATAGTTCTTTTTTGTGGTTATTTACTTTGTTGCTTTTATTCATGAACGCAACAACTTTAAACGTTAGTTATATCGCGTTGCCCGGCTGACACAAATATTCCGAGAGCAATTTCTAAATAGTTTAAATGTTGTACACGCGCCTTTGTGTAATGTTTAGTAACATCATTTGGTTGGTGCATTGTCTCATGCAACTGAGAGACAATGTAACTTTGAGTTGTTTTCCTCGATTTGGAACCTTACAACACCCCATAACGCAAATGATGTTTCAATTTTTCAGGCCGACTCGCCGTCATTTTACCATTACTGCAATCTTAGTGACGAATTAGGTATCGCCGCACTAAAAGACCAGCACGTATCGACTTTCAAACTTTGTAGGTGAAGGCAGTACGTCATAGGTTAATGTTCTAATGATTAGTTATTACAGGATATGTTGAAGTTGTTTCTGAAACCTGTTTTTAGCATGTCACACAACCCATTGTCTTCTAATTCTATCCTGGCTGTCTTTTTTTTCCCTTTCCGCTAACCCAGCAACAGGTACGTGATGTCGTCAACCGATCCATACTTGGTGGAAAGAATTCGATGACTGGATATTTGCATATTCTAGTCGGTTAAATATATTGTCGAATTTTTAATCAGACTGGACACCGTTCCGATCTTATCGCCCAAACTCCCATTTGCTCTGCACTTGAGCACAACTGGCTCACCTTCAAATGTTGTTGCTCTATTGCTGAACGTTGTCTCATGCGCTCCTCCATTGGGCAAATATCCAACGTAAGAACTATTTTTATTTATTTATTTATTTTTTTTTTTTTTAGTTGAAAAGTGAGCAATATTTAGGGAAATTTTCCGATGGCAAACGTGTTTGTTGACACTTGTCGCCAAGTCTACACCGACATTTGACCAAAGTGCTATCAACCCTAAGCAATTCAAGTTGTTGCAAAGAAAATAACAATAACAGAAGGTGAATAATAAGAAATTTTGGTACAGTCTAAGCCAAGTAATCATTGAAAATAAGCGTTATTTTTCCTCAATTATTCGGTTCAAGGATACTGATTGTCAATCCACGGAGATGTTGTCAAGATGAAGATCCCATTTTTTAATTTATGGTGTGCCCTCCTATTTTTATTTTCACTTTACATGTTAAAGCAGATGAGACCAGACAGAGTGCCATCGCTAATAGCCAGGGAAAGGACGAAAAGTGCGACTTTCAGCAACTGATCGCAATTGAAGACACGGGGAATTTTACTTGGACCAAACGACGAGTTGAATAAGAACAAAGTGAGACTCCACCATCACTCCGAATGGAAAGGATGAAGGTCAACAAGTTGATTAGAATTTCGCTCACGGTGAAGGTTGACTGACTAGAGCCAAAAGCCGCCATTCGGACGTGAAAAGACAGGAGGAGTACCGAGGGTCTTGGTGTCGTGTGAACGAGAATCAACTTTGAGATTTCATTTGCTGATTTCGTGTCGTCTCGTCTTTTTTTTTCGTCTGTTTCAAAGGGCGATGGCTGGATTCAACTCCATGTACACACACATAAAGGGCGGCACTTGTTGTCCTTGAACGCCTTCAATCCGACAATAAAAAAGGAAGCTCAGCTCGAAAGGGAATCACAAGCTTCGTCCAAGATGAAACATCACAACCCTCAGCCAGAATCAAGGTATTAATAATAAGAAATTTACGGTTTAATAAGATATTCAGCTTGCACACTTGACTCCAATTAAATATATATTGTTGTACTCCTTTTGTTTGCGCTTTTTTGTATAACATTTTTTCTTCTTTAATTCATTGTTAAGACCGACAAACCACATCCGTTTGTTTTAAGAGTGACTCTAATTTGCCTACGAAAATTATAGGAGGACGTTGGGCAATCAAAAAGGTTTCTCTACTTTCGTCTTGTTCGCGGTCGTGACTCTGCTGAGCTGCTTCAATCCTCTCGCTAGTGTCTTCCTTCCCCGCGTCTCTCGCACAGACGACGCCATCATCATCGATTGTATGTGTCAAAATGAATTTCCCATTTTTTAAAATATGGATACTGGCTGAATCAGTTTCCGTCAAATTGTTTTCAATTTTCAGTTGCCGGTGTGGGATATGCTCCCTCCTATCACGGCGAGTCGCTGAACGGCCAAATTGCCAGTCCAGGATTCGTCCCGCTGCCATCGTTCAATCCCCACCCAATGGCATATCGCCAGCAGCAGCAGAACCCCAGTGGATGGTCTTATTCATTCGGACATCCTAGTCCCATTGCACTTGAAGATGTCCCGTCCGCTAGACAAGGAGGAGCGGCAGCAGCAACGACGACAACGCCAACAACAACTCCTGCGCCAGTCATCCAGTGCGGAAAAGGGCCGACCGCCTTATCCCAATTGACTGGTGGAAGAGTCGTCGGAACAGACACGACCGTAGCCAAGGCGAATGCCTGGCCGTTCTTGGTGAGTTGATTGATTGATTTAAAAATAAATGAATCGTGTTGAACGCTGCTAAATTATAATGCAATTTGATTACAGGTAAACCTGAGAAAATATAGTGATACCCCTACACAGTTCCCATTTTTCGTCGCTAATTATGTCGAATTGTGTAGCGGGACTTTGATTTCTGACACGAAAGTTCTCTCGGCGGCCAGTTGCTTGGAAAAGTATAAATACGATTGTCATAATGCCCATTTATAATTCGCTCAAGTTTCCCTGCTTTTTTGTCTTGTACAGAATGTCTCTGCTTGAGATGTCAGCCGTCACCGTATTGGTTGGGATAACCAGTCATGGTGCGTCGTTCGTAACCGACGTGCAAATGACTAGGAGGATCAGCAAAGTTGTCCTTCACAGCCAATACAATGCCATCACCTATGTAAGTTGCCACATTAAAACGGAAAGTATTCTTGATAGTTTTGATAGCTTGATTTTAATTTGGATTAGGCCAATGACATTGCCATCATTACACTGGACGTGCCAGTGGTTTTATCCAGGACTGTTGGTCCTGTTTGTCTGCCGCCGGCCAGTACAGAAATCGACCAATACGCCGACCAATCGGCTGTTATTGTGGGATGGGCAACAGACGGTAACGATAAATCATCAATTAATTATCAATTTTTGGTTATGATGTGAAATGGATATTTTTTGTTCAATCAGACACACAATTTCCTATGGATACACTGAAACAGGGAACAGTTGCGATTTTGTCCAACTCCGATTGCAAGGCCGATGCGAATTTTGGCAAATATGTGACGGACGCCAATATCTGTATTACATCTGAGGATGAAAAATACTTATGCTCTGTAAGTTTCCCTCTCAACAATCAAGTCTGTTTTCCTCCGTGCTAAAAGTAAAATGTCTCTCTCAATTGCAGGGTGATATCGGTGGTCCAGTATTGGTCCTTTCGTCGCCGGGAATTTGGACTCAAATCGGAATCAACAGCTTCGTCAAAAGTAATTTATTCAATATGACGTTTAATTTTTGCGAGCATCATCTAAATAAATCAAACCATTGTGTTTTGACAGGTGATTGCGATAGTAATAGCCTCCAAACCAGAGTGTCGGCGTTTAGGGCGTGGATTGATTTGTACAGGAATTAAAAATGGACCACCAAGAAAATCTATGACGACCAACATATGAAACGGAACGATATTATGAAATTCAAACTCTAATTATTAATTTTAATTTCTCTCAATTTGGTTTCAGCTGTCTGGTTTAATAGCATCATGCTATGTTATTTAACTTGCGGTACTGCATTTTAGAACTCAACATTTTTTAAAACAGCATTTTAGTATTCTGAATAAACAGTAGCCCCAGATTAGCCCAAGCAAATAATAACTCGGAGCAGTGCGGTTCCCGCCCTCTAGAACAAGAAATCAATCATACTTCAAATTTTAGAATAGTTATCCAGCGTTCTCTTACCTACGTTCAATATCTTGTTTTGTATGCCAAGTTGCCAACACGTGTTTTTCCAATCTGCCACTCAAGACTTCTAAGGACTACGGCATAGAGCAGCCCTTGTTGTATTTCAATAAACATTAACCGAAATTGCAAAACGACGTGGAAAGCTTTTCAATTCATCATTTTCTATTCATCAAATTCTTCATCTCAAATTCTTCATCGGGCTGAAACATTATATACTGAAACACATGTATTTTCAGCGGTATTCTGACGATTGAATTATTGGCTATAGCCCATGAAATGGGTGTTGAGTGGTGGTATTCGTCCAGCCATCGACTTTTTTTTACCAAACCGAAACGTCATTTGTTGGACATTTTCAATCGTGGTATCGCGTGCTATAAACAGATTCGAATCAGCTGGTAAGACTAGGAGGAGGCAGGGTAAGTAAATAAATCCATCATGGCCGCCTTTCCACTGCGAAACGCCCATCTTTCTAAAATGGCGGGAAAGTTTCATTTCTCGTTTTCTCGTTTCTCGTCGTAAATAACTGTGGATGGTCGTTCGTGTTCCTGTGTTGTTTAAAATGTCAATTGCATTTTCTCCAGGATTGTGGTTACACAGCAGATGAACTGTGGTTTTGAGATCCAACTCTTGTTTTTCAATAAGTAAGATTTTGCTTTGTCGTTTCCCATTATATGTTGCAGTTCTTTCTATTATTTTTTAGTTACATATGGCTATTTATTGTAGGTGAGAGGCAGGCTAGTTTATTGGCCAACTTGTCACCATCCACTGTGAAGTCATTTCGTAGTCTGTGGTGAAGAAATGCAATCAAGGTGAATGTGAATACTTCATAATATTTTACATTGTCATTTAATTTGTGTTTCACCTGTTTGTACATCTCTTTAGTTGATATTACCGAACCACAAACTTTCCACATGTCAACACCCTGCATGGAATAGAAAACGGTACTGCAACTCTACACAGACTCATCATAAAGCGACTAGTTTCACTTTATGAAGTTGCCAAGTTAGTCTTGTTGAGTACCAAATTTAGAGTGCTGAAGTCTAACTTGTTTCACGTTCCCACGATACGAGAGCAACAAGTCACAATGCAACAACACGGACTAGAAGAAGCGACTAAGGACTCGTTGCCTTGTATGTACGTATTGAGATTGAACTTATTTAAATATTTTCCATCAAAGGGCACTATTTATTTTGTCTTCATTTTCAATCAGCGGTGGCTAATACACAACTTCAACCCCACGTTAGAAACGAAGAACGGTCCGACGACGAGTCGTTTCAAAAGAGCCGTTGCAGCAGAGTCATCAGCATAATACAATCACTCAACTATTTGACAAATCGTAGGTTATGGAGCTCTTCCCAGTTATTTAATTTGTTGCTAATTAATTCATGTTTCAACAAAACAAAATGTTTGCAAATGCATGTTTTAACAAAGCAGCTCGGCGTTTTGTTTCGCATTCCATCATCATTGGTTGGTATAGCTTTAAAATGAATTTCCTCTTATATTATATTCACATCGACTGTTTTATGTATTTTTTGTTTGAATTCAGTTGGTGGGGTCACCAACCATTTGGATTCCATCATCAATTAATATCCTTATGTGCAGCAGCAGCAGCCAACGTTTTAAAAATAGGCGAACCTATTCATGCGGACATCCTATTAGTCTTATGTCGCCATCTCTAATCTCAATCAGCGGAAGAATTTTGGGGCAATGCGAACAGGTAATAACGTTAATCTTCGCTTTGTAATATGTTTTACTTGATTATTTATTACAGATTACAGGCTATTGGAGTTGTTTTTGGAACATGTTTCGAGTACACATCAACTCATTGTCTCTTTCTCAGATTTGTTTTTTTTTCCGCACCACAGCATCAGGTACGTAATGTCGACAAGCAGTCCAAACTTGTTATTTCAATAAAAATTGCCAAACGTTTGATCAGACTTGGCACCGTTCCGATCTTATCACCCAAACTCTGCCAATTGACCAGTTATTCTGCACTGGAGTGCATAACTCGGCTCACCTTCAAATGTTGTTGCTCTCGAACGTCGTCTCGTGTGCTCCTTAATTGGGCAAATATCCTTAGTGAGAACTACTCCTTTTAAAAAAATTGAAAACGAGTTAGGGAAATAATTCCAATTGCGAATGTGTTTGTTGACACTTTTCGCCAACACCGAGCGACATATGCCCACGAAGTGTCATCGTCAGCCATAAGTGATTCAAGTGGTTGCTTGAACAAAGATTCCTCATAGGGTAATAGATTTTCAGAAATTCATTTAACTTACTTGAATGATTTATACTAAATTCTTGATTACATTTGACAGGCTATTGGAGTTGTGTTTTTGGAACCGGTTTCGAGTCGACATCAACTCGTTGTCTCTTCCTCGCAGATTTTCTATCGCACCTTAACAAAAGTAAGTGATGTCGACAAGCAATCTATATTTGGTGATTAGAATTCAATCACTGGATATTTGCATATTCCAGTCGGCTAAAAATTGTCAAACGTTTAATCAGACTGGACACCGTTCCGATCTTATCGTTCGTAAACTCTGCCAATTTGACCGCTACACTTCAGGAGCGCAACTCGCTCACCTTCAAATGTTGTTGCCCTCGAACGTCGTCTCATGCGCTCCATAACAAAACATCCTACGTGACAACCACTTTTTTGTTTGTTTTTAAATTTAAATTAAAAACGAGCAATTTCTATGAAAATCATTCCGATTACAAACATGTTGTTCCCAGTCTACATAGGCATTTGGTTGCGCTATCAGCCATAAAAGATTAAAGTTAAATTTAAAAAAGAAATTAGAGAAAAAAAAAATAAGAAATTGTTTCAGTTATGTGCAATAAGATCAACTAAATGAAAATTGAAATAGAGCTCGTACATTTCATTTATTTTTCCTGAATTATTCAGTCTAGGCCGAATGTATAGTGGAAAACTGATTTTTAAGCCGTGGAGAGTCAACATTCAGATCACTTGCGATGAAATAACCACGACATTTTGAAACAGGTATTTATTTTTTTTTTCTTTAATTTTCTTTTCATATTAAGTAATGAATGAAAAAATAAGTAAAACGGATTGGTTCATATTAGCCAAGAAAATCTGTTGGCCAACAATTCAGTGGTTTACGCTTACAATGTTTGAATCACTCAGCTCATTCGACTAATCTAATTTGAATTTGAATAGGAATTATTATGGATGTCACGCTCGGGACCCTTCGCCAACGACGAATGGATTGTGAGATGTCAACTGTGACGGATCTACCTGCACTCAAGAGCAAGCTGAAAGGTGAAGCCCGAGTGGCACTTTGTATTTTATAATAGCCAAAAATGTGGAGGGAAAAAGTACGACCTTCAATTGATGATCCCTCCCTGCATGATGACTCCGAATACTCGGAATTGAAAGGAGCAAGGCCAACAAGCTGATTTGAATTTCGCTGGCGGTGAAGCGTGAAGGTCGACTGGATGTCTGGAGCCAAAAGCCGCCACCAGACGCATCGAATGGAGTTTCTGGGAGTTGACAAAAGAGATTTGAATAGAAATGGACGGGGGGGGGGGGATTCCCTTGGTGTCGTGTGAACGAGAATCAGTTATTTGAGATCCTCCTTGATTCTTTTTCTTTCAAAGTTGGGCGGTGGCTCAATTCAACGCAGTTTATACGAATAATTAGGGCGGTGCTTGTTGCGACTCTTGGCTAGTTGAGCGTCTCCAATCGACCGATAAAAAGGGAAACCCAGCTCGAAATTGCATCACAACTGTCATCCAAGTCGATACACCACACACACAACCATCAACAAGAATAAAGGTGAAAAATATTTAAAAAATGTCGATTCAATGAGATATTGAGCTTGCTCATTTAACCCCAATTAAATATTAGTAACTTTCGGTTGGGCTCACATAGTTTTTGCTTTTTTGTTTGGTATATTTTATTTTTTCGTTAATCTATTATATTAAGACTGACGTATAACACGTTTGCTTTAGAGATTTGTTTCTTTTTTGCATACCAAAATGTTTTAGAAAGTTTCGAGATCTAAATTTGATTTAGGAGAATGTTGCTGGGCAATCGAAAAGATTTATCGACCATCGTCTTGTTCGCGATCGTGACTCTGTTGAGCTGCTACTGCAGTCCGGCGTCCAGTTTCGCCTTCCTTCCTCGCGTCTCTAGTACAGACGATGCCATCATCATCGATTGTATTAGAAATTAATTTCCCAGCGATTATTTTTATCATTATTGACTAGTTGAATCTAACGTACATGATTAATATTGTTTGATTTCAGTTGCCGGGGTGGGATATGCTCCCTCCTATTATGGTAAGACGTTGTACGGCCAAATTGTCAATCCAGGATTCGTCCCGCTGCCATCGTTCAATCCTTACCCAATGGCGTATCGCCAGCAACAGCAGGACCCCAATGGATGGTCCTATTCATTCGGACATCCTAGTCCCATTGCATTTGAAGATGCCTGGTTCAGCAAGCAAGAAGTAGCGGCATCAACACAGTGCGGCAAAGGACCGACCGCTTTACCCAAACGGTCATTCATTGGCCAAAGAGTCTTCGGCCTAGGCACGACCGAAGCCAAGGCGAATGCCTGGCCGTTCATGGTGAGTTGAACTGTTTGACAACTTGAATTGTGTTAGTAACGCTAAATTCTAATACTATTTGATTACAGGTAGCTCTGAGAAAATACACTAATAACCCTGATATCCTGAAACTAGGCATCAGTTATGACGATTTTTGTACCGGGACTTTGATTTCTGACTCGAAAGTTCTTTTGGCGGCCAGTTGCTTGGAAAAGTACTATAAAAAGGATTTTAAATATTCATTTATAATTCGTTTAATTCTATTGTTTCCCCTCCTGTTTCTTGCATGTAAAGAATGTCTCTGTATGAGATGTCTGGCGTGACCGTAGCGGCTGGGTTGACAAGTAATAAGGACACGGCGATAGCCGACGTCCAATTGACGAGGAGGATCAGCAGAGTGGTTCTTCACCGCCGATACAACGCCTTCACCTATGTAAGTAGTTGCAATTGAACAAAACTCTTTTTGGACATTTGATTGATTGATTTTTATTTTGGTTAGGCCAACGACATTGCCATAATTACACTGGACGCGCCCGTGGGGATTTCCAGGACTGTTGGGCCTGTTTGTCTGCCACCGGCCAATGGAGATCCTGACCAAGACGTCGACCAATCTGCCGTTATTCTGGGATGGGCACTATCTGGTATTGAAAGATCGTTCTGTGTATCGATTATCGGTTGCAATATTTAATGCATATTATTTATTTAATCAGCCTCAGAAGCTCCATTAAATAAGCTGAGCCAAGGCACGGTTTCGATTTTGCCCAACTCCGACTGTAAGGCGGACGAGTTTTTTGGCAAATATGTGACTGACGCCAATACCTGTTTTAAATCTGATGACATCAAAGTCATATGCAAAGTTAGTTTCCCTCTCAACGGTCAAGTTCGTTTTCCCACGTGCTAAAACTAACATTTACTTCATCTGTAGGAAGACATTGGCGGTCCTGTAGTCGTCCTTTCGTCGCCGGGTATTTGGACTCAAATCGGAATCAACAGCTACGTCAAAGGTAATTTTTTGCAATAGGTCATTTGGTTTTTGCGAACATTAAACAAAGGAACTTTGACATCGAATCAAACCAATTGTGTTTTGACAGAGGGCTGCGATTTAGCTGGCCTCCAAACCAGAGTGTCGGCGTTCAAGGCGTGGATTGATCTGTACAGTGCGAATTAGAAAGTGATGAACCAGCACGAAGATAACGAAGACGACCCCACATGATGTGACGCGATTATGAAATTCCAACGTTGGACGTTGTTTCCAGTTGTTGTTACCCAGTCTCCCCTACTTTATACACAGTTCCATTCACAAGGGATTTGTGAGCCCCTTTTGTCATGTCGTGCTTCTTTTAATTGGCTCTTTTCGATAGCATTTACTCGATGTACAAAGAGCAAAAGAGATCGGCCGCTTATTTCATTCGCAATTGCAATTTATCAATAAGAAAAACTTTTCTCTCCACAGTTGGAGTTCCATCTTTTGAGGAGTTTTACCAGCAGGTGAAAAGTCGAGGGGTGACACACTGCTGGTAAATTCTGTTGAACGACTTGCTCCAAATTGGGCCGCTCGAATAGTTATCAATGCAAATGCTCAAGTGCGAGTTAGTCGCTAGCCTAAACAAATAGCAAACTAATGAAATAAGACTAAAAATGCTAATGAATTTCAACAAGATGCAGCATGAAAGAAAGTCGGCTCTTCATTCCACGTAATTTTGATTGAAGGACTTGTTTGATTCAAAACGTTGTCAAGTGAAACAATGTTATACTATTATAGAAGATATGGCATGTGTTTGTATAACTAATTGTCAGTGTTTTAGCAGGTTCTCAATCTCGAATTGTTCAGAGGATTCTCAAATGAATTGAAAAGCTCAGCCATCAATTCTTTACAATTAAAACTTGAACTTTTCTTGACCAAGCCAGGTGTGCATTTCAAATGGCTTTTCAATTGCCTTTTTCTTCCTGAGTAGTAGTCACTTTGCTGAGAGCTAGCTGCCCGGTTCAATTTTTTTTTAATTGTCTAACGCGATTGGCTTTATTTGTTTTATCATTTGACATATTATAAAATGCTGTGGTTCCCTGGTATTGAAACCAAAGTGTCAGCTTTCAAGAAATGGATCGATTTGCACTTGAAATGAATAAAGGACATCGACAGCAATCCTGTGTATTTGCTGTGATTAACTGAACGCGTAACTGCTGATTGAAAATTCATTTAGCAACAGCGAAATAACCCTTCAAAGATTTGACAGCGGGTGATATGCTATGCAATTTGCAATTTGCTTCGTTAATTTTGATCCGTTTATTTTCTCCTCTGATTGACTGACTCAACCCCACCAATTTAATACCAGTTATTACTCTACAAGTGTGTGTATTTGTTCACCTGGTTGTGGTAACATCATTCCTAGCAAGTAATCAACTAATTACCAGCAACATATTATTCGTCTGCTGATTTAATTTGACACATCTCTTGGATCTGTGCCAACTCCCCATTGTGCCATGTCCGAAAGCTAAAACAACAAATATATACATGTACTTTTCAATTTCCATGTCAGCGATTTTTTTATAAAATCTGTTTTGAAGTCTTTGAACAGGGTTCAAATCAGCCGCGCTTCTTTTCAGACTAGAAAGCAGGGTAAGGAAATAAATCCAAGATGGCCGCCTTTCCTCAGTGGAACCCTATCCTCCATTAATGGCGATACCAACACGTAACACTTTCACATCGTGTTCATTTGTGTCTCTGACTATAACCGGTTTTGAGTGTAAAATTCAAGTCCCTGGCAAAGAAATATTTTGCTTCTGTTCTTTCACGCTATGTTGCAAGTCTTTCTCTTTTTTTTTAGTATGGCTTTGTTGTTGATTACAGTCATTAGTCTGGTAATGTGAGAGGCTGAGAGATGGTTCATTGCCCAACTTGTCGTCACCCACTGTGAAAGAATTTTATCAAGGTGAAAGTGAATACTTAATAATATTAGATTGTTATTTAATTCATGTTCCATCTGTTTTTATATGTGTCTTTTTAGTAGATACTGAACCACAAACTTTCGAAGATGTCAACACCCTGGAATGGGAACTGGAACTGCAGATACAGACTCATCGTAATGCGACTGGGTTGTTTGCTGATGTACATGTAAGTTGCCAAGTTACTCTTGCTAGTTCTTTATTTTTGGTGGTTTTCTTTTACACTCAATCGTTATTTGATATTGAAATTAGAAATTTCCAATTCCCTGTAAAAGCTATGCTGAACAAAACAAAAAAGACTGTTTTCATCAAAACAAATAATGGGATGTAGTCGCGACATAAAATAACATAATGGGGAAAAAGTCTTTGTCTTTTTTGTATCGTTGTTTGCCTCGTAGGCTGACACTAGGTCGGACTCGGGCTGGACTGGGCAAAGCTTAGGTATTTTTTACAAACACCTCCAAATAATCAGCTGTGTATCTCCTTATTCTCAAAATAAGTAAAACGAGTTGTCCAAATGGTAGCAGATGAAACTTCATAGAAAAATTTAAAAAAAATCCAAATTGAGTGTATAATTTACGCCTGTTAAATCAATCAACTCGTTCGACGAAATCAACTTTCGGGATCAGATGACTTACAGCACCGATGAGGTTTGTTGGGCAGCTCTACATTTAATAAAGTAAGAAATCAAAACTCAGCAATAGCCAAAAGTACAAACGACGTGAGGGAATTGACTGAAGACAGAAGAAGACGATAGTTTGAGTATTAGCAGGAAAGGGCATCGCTCCTAATTGAGAGTCTGGAAGGCCAACAAGTTGATTTGCATTTCGCTCATCTATGAAGATCGACTGACAGGAGCCAAAAGTCACAAGTGGAAATCGGAGCCGTTATTCTCAGACTAACGAGAAAATGACGGGGCGTTATTCTCTTTCCCTTGTCGTGATGATGTCGCCTGGCAACGTGCAAATTGAATTCTAATATATTTTTGTTTCAATTTGTTTGTTTCAAAAGGGCGGTGGTCGACTCCCCTATGAAGAGCATCGAAGGCCAACCACTTGATTTGTATTCCCCTCACGGTGAAGGTCCTGGGAAAAACAAAAAGTCACAATGGAAGAAGACGGGGAATTCGGTGGGTTGACTACCCGATGGCAAATTATTCGCGGTCCATCTCCCAGTTACCTTTCATGTGTTGACAACGCGAATCATCAAAATAATTTGGGAATAAATTAAATCACTTTTTCGTCTGTTTCACAGGGCGGTGGCTCCATTGCTCAATTCGTTGCGGTTCCTGAATAATAAAGGGGCGGTGCTTCTTGCCACTTCTGAGCGTCTTATCTGACTGGGTACCGTTCCTTGCCTATAAAACGTTCTTATTGCTCAAACTCCAGTGCCCTATTAACCATTTACTCTGCACTTCAAGAGCGCAACTGGCTCACCTTCAAATGTTGTTGATCTCGTACGTCGTCTCATGCGCTCCTTCATTGGGCATATACCCTTAGTGAGAATTATAACTAATCTTTTTTTTTATTTTTTTAATTGAAAACGAGCAAATTTCAGGGCAATAATTCCAATTGCAAACGGGTTTGTGGCACTTGTCACCAAGTCTACACCGACATTTGGCCGCGCGATCAGCCATTCGTCAATTAGCCAGAGCGAACATATTATATTCACTTATTTTTCCTGAATTATTCGGTCTAGGCACAACGTGGTGGGAAACTGATTACAAATCCATGGAGTTGTTGTCCAGATTAACATATCTTTGGATGAAAATAACCGCGACATTTTGAAACAGGTATTTCGTTTTTCATTTTCTCTTTCTTTTTCCATGTTGAGTGATGAATGGAATAAGTAAAACGAGTTATTGGTTTATACAAGCCAAGAAAATTCATGAGAAAATCATCCAACCAAATTATCAGTGGCTTTACGCTTACGACGTTTGAATCAAATCAGCCCTTTCGACTAATCAAATTTGAACTTGAATAGGTATTTGTGTTGTAGTTACGCCAGTGATTTATTCGCCAATGACTCGATTGATATGTCAGCAAGCAAGAACATTTGAAAGGTGGATGAAGCCCGACAAACTGTCACTCGTGGCACTTTGCCATGGTAATAGCCAAAATTGTGAAGGGTAAAGTACGACCTTCAAATTGATGATCTCTCCTTCCAGGATCAACTCACGCTGAAGGTCGACTGACTATAGAGCCAAAAGCCGCCACCAGACGCATCGAACGAAAATCAGTTTTGAGATCCTCCCCGATTCCTTTTTTAATTAAAGGGCGGTGGCTCAATTCAACGCAGTTGATGAACGATAAGGGGGCGGTGCTTCTTGCGACTCTTGAGCGTCCTCACTCCGGCAATAAAAAGGGAAGCCCAGCTCTCAAGTCAATCACAAGTTTCGTCCAAGTCGAAACACGAACAACCCTATGGAACAATCAAGGTACAAATATAAAAACATTTTGATTCAATGAGATATTGAGCTTGCATATTTAACTCCAATTCAATGTTTTATAACTTTCGGTCGGGCTCCCCTAGTTAGTTGTTTTTGTTTGTTACTATTATCATTATTATTTATATTTTTCATCAATTAAATGTTAAGACCAACATACAGCACGTTTGTTTTAGAGATAGGTGATTCTTATTTGCATACAAATGATTGAATGTTTCGGGATACAAATTTAGGAGAATGTCGAGCCATCGAAAAGGTTTATCGACCGTCGTTTTGTTCGCGATCGTGACTACTCTGTTGAGCTGCTGCTGCAGTCCGGCGTCCAGTTTTGTCTTCCTGCCTCGCGTCTCTCGCACAAATGACGCCATCGTCATCGATTGTATTTCAAAATTAATTTCCCTTTTTTAAAATTTATGGATGTACTGACTAAATTTGATTGAATTCAGTTGCCAGTGTGGGATATGCCTCTTACGACAAGTCGTTGTCCGGTCAAATTGTTAATCCTGGATTCGTCCCGCTGCCGCCGTTCAATCCTCACCCAATGGCGTATCGCCAGCAGCAGCAGGACCCCAGTGGATGATCCTATTCATTCGGACATCCTAGTCCCATTGCATTTGAAGATGCCTGGTTCAGCAAGCAAGAAGTAGCGGCAACAACTACAACAACAACACAGTGCGGCAAAGGACCGACCGCCTTACCCAAACGGTCATCCATTGGTGAAAAGGTCATTGGCGGAGACGCGACCGAAGCCAAGGCGAATGCCTGGCCGTTCTTGGTAAGTTGATTGATTTACAACTTGAATGGCGTTAATGGCGATAAATTATAATACTATTTAATTACAGGTAACCCTGAGAAAATACAAAGTGCTCGATGGAGGCATAAATTTTGACGATTTTTGTAGCGGGACTTTGATTTCTGATTCGAAAGTTCTATTGGCCGCCAGTTGCTTGGAAAAGTATAAATACGATTTCAAATATCCATTTCTAATAATTTGTTTAAGTCATTTGTTTCCTCTCCTTTTTCTTGCATGTGTAGAATGTCTCTGTATGAGATGTCTGGCGTGACCGTAGTGGCTGGGTTGACAAGTAATAAGGACACGGCGATAGCCGACGTCCAAATGACCAGAAGGATCAGCAAAGTTGTCCTTCACAGCCAATACAATGCCTTCACCCATGTAAGTTGTTGCAATTGAACGGGAATGTTGTTGTTTTTTCTTTTTTTTTACATTTGATTGGTTGATTTTTATTTGGGTTAGGCCAATGACATCGCCATTATAACACTGGACGCACCTGTTGTTCTTTCCAGGACTGTTGGAACTGTTTGTCTGCCGCCGGCCAGTACAGATATCGACCAATACGCCGACCAATCGGCTGTTATTATAGGATGGGGAGTGCGATGTAAAGAAAGATTGTCAACTGATAATTTTCGGTTACAATATTTAATGCATATTATTTATTTAATCAGTCACAGCAGTTTCATTCAATATTCTGAGCCAGGCCACGGTTTCGATTTTGCCCAACTCCGACTGTAAGGCGGACGAGTTTTTTGGCAAATATGTGACTGACGCCAATATCTGTTTAAAATCTGATGACACTAAAGCCATATGCAAAGTTAGTTTCCCTCTCAACGGTCAAGTTCGTTTTCCCACGTGCTAAAAGTAAAATTGTATCTCTCAACTGTATAGGAAGACATTGGCGGTCCAGTATTGGTCCTATCGTCGCCGGGTATTTGGACTCAAGTTGGAATCAACAGCCTCATCGAAAGTAAGTTTTTCAATAGGACGTTTAATTTTTGCGAGCATTAAACAAACAAACTTTGACATCGAAATCAAACCAATTGTCTTTTGACAGATAATTGCGAGGTAACTAGTCTCCAAACCAGAGTGTCGGCGTTCAGTGCGTGGATTGACCGATACATGAAATAACAGTGAACCAGCACGAAGATGATAACGAAAACCAATATGATACGACGCGTTTATGAAATTCAAATTTTTCTCTTGTACTTCTCAATTTGGTTTTGGGTGATTCGCCTTAATTATTTCAATTCCTTGTTGATTAATTTGATCATTCTTTAATCAGCAGTGCCCCTGGAAAGATTAACCCAAAACTGATGGACGTTGTTTCCATTTGTCCCAGCCTCCTTTACTACTTTATACACAGTTAAACAGACACTTGCCATATCTTCTATAATAGTATACAATTGTTTCACTTGACAACGTTTTGAATCAGACGGTCCTTATCAAGATTACGTGTATTGTAGCCTTAGTTGACTTTCTTCCATGCATCAGCTCCCTGTTTGTTTAGGTTAGCGACTAACTCGCACTTGAGCATTTTCATTGATAACTATTCGAGCGGCCCAATTTTGAACAAGTCGTTCAACAGGAAGAATTACCATCCAATTACCAGTGTATCACTACCCCACCTGTATGCCTGCTGGTGCAGCTCCTCAATAGACGGAACGTTGCAATTGTGAAAAATCGTCCGAGTACTACTACAAATGTGGAAGAGAAAAGTTCTTCTTATTGATAAATTAAATAAATTCAAACTTAACCCCATCAATTGAGAATGTGCTGCTGTACTCGGTAACTTGTTCAATTTGTTTTAATTGTAACGTGATTGATGGCTTTACTTCAATTAACATTTTGCGTAGGTAACAGCAGTCTTCGCAAGTATAAATATAGACCATCTTATTTTTATTGGTCTGCTCGTTTAATTTGACACATGTCTTGGATCTGTGCCATCTCCATTGGGCCATGTCTGGAAAAGCCAAGTTACAACAAATATACATTCCAATTGGTATGTCAAGCATGCCACACCTAATTTGTCAATCCAGTATCATTTTTGAGCTTGACTGGTTTGGTTTTCTGGTTTGAAGTCTTTGAACAGGGTTTGAATCTCCCGCTTCTTTCAGACTAGGAGACAGGGTAAGGAAATGAATCCATCATGGCCGCCGCCTTCTGGATCCTCCCAAAATGGCGGGAAAGTTTCTTCAGCTTCCAATGGCCGCGGTGTCAGTTCTCAGTTCAGTTTCAGGCTTTCAGCCATGGTTTCAGCGAACATTGAGTCGCCCATTGAGTTTTTCCATCCATTTGTGTCTCTCTGCCCTACCTTCTTTTCGTGATTGGCTAATTGCATATTGTCCAGGATTATCGTTATATTTGATTCTGCCTCTCAGTGTCGTCTCCCGATAATTATACGTTGATCCATTCACCACGAGGTTTTTCTAATTCAGTTAATTACCATATTCATATTTTCAATCAGCCATTGGTTGTGTTGTTTTAAGTGCACACGGTGTTTGGCTGTCTGCTTTAATTTGTTCTATCCACCTTGAATTGTCTAGTCATGTGGTCGAGTTAACGAAACGAAAGAGATGCAACTATACGTTGTTGATGCATTTCTGGAATTGTTGGTTGTTGACTTTCATTTCCTTTTTCCTATTAAAGGTGAAGCCGATCAGATTGCCAAATAATTCAGAGGACGATTGAGCCAACAGGACAAGTTTTCCTTGAATGAACAAGACGTTCCGGCCGGATGGACGTGCTTGAAGAAGACACACCTGGAAGGATTGAGTTTGCCCAGTGGAATAAGTGTACGCCCCCCTGGAGAAGTTGACAACAGCTGACAAGGTTCTATTACTAAAAACTTGCTTAAAGTTTAATTTCCACTCTATAGCACATCAGTTTGTTTTCGTTGATGGTGAATTGAAAAGCTTGAATTGAATTATGATTACGTTTATTTGAGTCTTACAAGCAGCACAAAAGAGTTATTGCCAGTTTTCTCTGATCTTAACTCTGTTGAAGATCCAGCATGGCCTCTGTTGCTCCATGTGTTGTCAGTTGTTGAGCCTAAGCTTAAGCAGATCCGTTGACTATTTTAACTTTTTCTTTTCGTTAAAACAAATTATGCTGGGGTGTCAATTTTAAAGGATAACATTTTTTGGTAAAAGTATATTTTGGTAATAAAGTATGTCTTTTTCTATCTATTAGTGTCGCTATTGGCGTCGTAGGCTGGTAAGAGGTAAGAGGATGTTCACGCAAAGCTTAGGAATATTGTTTTTACCAACACACCTAATCAGTTTTATTTTCATTTCTTCGCTTTCTCTTGTCATGTTGAGTAACAAAATCAGCAAAACGAGTTGGCCAAATGGTAGCAAATGAAACTTGATAGAAAAATTCTAGAAATTCATATCGAGTGTTAAATCAATCAGTTCGTTATTCGACGAATCATATATTTTCGGGATCAGGAAAGATCGCCGATTGCTCGATTGAGATGTCAGCCAGTAAGAAATCAAAACTCAGTAATAGCCAGTACAAACGACGTGAGGATATTGACTGAAGACAGAAGAAGACGAGTTTGAGTATTAGCAGGAAAGGGCATCGCTCCTAATTGAGAGTCTGGAAGGCCAACAAGTTGATTTGCATTTCGCTCATCTATGAAGATCGACTGACAGGAGCCAAAAGTCACAAGTGGAAATCGGAGCCGTTATTCTCAGACTAACGAGAAAATGACGGGGCGTTATTCTCTTTCCCTTGTCGTGATGATGTCGCCTGGCAACGTGCAAATTGAATTCTAATATATTTTTGTTTCAATTTGTTTGTTTTAAAAGGGCGGTGGTCGACTCCCCAATTGAAGAGTATCGAAGGCCAACCACTTGATTTGTATTCCCCTCACGGTGAAGGTCCTGGGAAAAACAAAAAGTCACAATGGAAGAAGACGGGGAATTCGGTGGGTTGACTAACCGATGGCAAATTATTCGCGGTCCATCTCCCAGTTACCTTTCATGTGTTGACAACGCGAATCATCAAAATAATTTGGGAATAAATTAAATCACTTTTTCGTCTGGTTCACAGGGCGTTGGCTCAATTGCTCAATTCGTTGCGGTTTCTGAATAATAAAGGGGCGGTGCTTGTTGCCACTGTTGAGGGTCGTCTCCAATCGACCGATAAAAAGGCAGCCCAGCTCGAAAGTCAATCACAATTTTCGTCCAGGTTGATGTACAACAATCATCTGCAAGAATCAAGGTAATCCCTAAATTTAAAGTAATATATTTAACGTGTAAAATGAGTTCTAGTTAAATGTTGTTAGATGAATTCTAATCCTCAGGCCTTACATTAATAATGAGCAAATGTCGATTTGAAAGTTATCTGGTTTAGGTAAATGATGGACGCTCACAGAAATGTTTCAAAATGGATCTCCCTACTTGCGGTCGTGACTCTGCTGAGCTGCTGCTGCAGCCCGGCATCCAGTTTCGCCTTCTTTCCTCGCGTCTCCCGTACAAATGACGCCATCGTCATCGATTGTATGTCAAATTAGTTATTTCCTCTTTAATTTAGAAATATTGGACGAATTTGGTTGTTTGAATTGTTTAAATTCAGTTGCCGGTGTCGGATACGCTCCCTCCTATTACGACAAGTCGCTGTCCGGCCAAATTGTCAATCCAGGATTCGTCCCGCTGCCATCGTTCAATCCTCACCCAATGGCGTATCGCCAACAACAGCAGGGCCCCAACGGGTGGTTTTATTCATTCGGGTATCCTAGTCCTATTGCTCCTGCAGATGTCTCGCCCAGTAGGGAGGAACAGGGACAAGGACAGGATCAGGGACAGGATCAGGGACAGGGACAGGGACAGGGACAGGATCAGGATCAGGATCAGGGACAGGATCAGGATCAGGAACAGGAAGGAGGTGAGACTATAACAACAACAACGACGACGACAACAACTACAACAACGCCAGCGCCAGTAATTCAGTGCGGCAAAGGACCGACCGCCCTACCCAAACGGTCATTGATTGGCGAAAGGATTATCGGCTCAGCTGCCAAAAACAATGCCTGGCCGTTCTTGGTGAGTTGTTGATTGATTTATCTAGAATTACTTGAATGATAGTAATCTGTGATTTGACTATAGGTAACCCTGAGAAAATATGATGCTGTTGCAGGCGTCTATTTTTGCAGCGGGACTTTGATTTCAGATTCGAAAGTTCTTTTGGCCGCCAGTTGCTTGGAAAAGTATAAATAGAATTGTCACATGCCCATTGTTATTTCGTTGAAGTAAAGCGCTTTTTCCTTGTATATAAAGATTCTCTTTATATGAGATGTCGGGCGTGACCATATTGGTTGGAGTGACAACAGATCCAATGGCCGTCCAAATGACGAGGAGAATCAGCAAAGTCGCCCTTCATAGCCAATACAACGCCTTCAATTATGTAAGTTGCAACAACAAAACGGAAAGTATTTTTTAAAATTGTCATTTCTGATTTTGATTAGGCCAATGATGTCGCCGTCATAACACTGGACGCACCAGTGGTTCTTTCTAAAACTGTTGGGCCTGTTTGTCTGGCACCGGACAATGAAGAAGTCGACCAATACGCCGACCAATCTGCTGTTATTATAGGATGGGGAACAGCTGGTATTGAATGATCATCAATTCACAATGATCAATTCTTGATTAACATGCGCATATCATTTGCTCAATTTCCAGACTCTTCAGCAAGCAACACGCTGATGCAAGGCACCGTTTCAATTTCGTCCAACGTCGATTGCAAGGCGGACACGAATTTTGGCAAATATGTGACGGACGCCAATATCTGTATTAGCGCCACTGATAAATTCGTATGCGCGGTAAGTCATCAGTTATGGTCCCTCTGAATAATCGAGTTGGCTTTCCTACGTGCTCAAAGTAAAATTGTATCTCTCAATTGCAGGGTGATGTCGGTGGTCCAGTATTAGTCCTTTCGTCGCCGGGAATTTGGACTCAAGTTGGAATCAACAGCTACACCCCAAGTAATGATTTGAATGAGTCAATTTGGTTTTTGTTATGACATTAAATCAAACTCTTTTGTCTTTTGACAGCTGGTTGCACCAAGAATAGCCTCCAAACCAGAGTGTCGGCGTTCAAGGCGTGGATTGATACCTACAGCACCGACTAAATTGCGCAGCACGAATTTCTAAAGAAAGAACGACATAGACCAACGTGAAAATTGAATTAGCGCGACAATTAAGTTGAAACTCGACTCATGAGTTTGAATATTTCTCCATTTGGTTTCGGCTGTCTGATTCCAATTATTTCAAACCCTGTTATTGACTGCGCCACTGCAAACGCCATTTCAGATTTCTGAATAAATATTAGCCCATCAATAGCTGACTTTCACACTCACTTTTTATTGAGTCTTGAGTGATTATCCGTTCATTTTTCGACAATTTTTTCAATGAAAATCCCTTACGTCAATCGTTTCTTAATTATTCCATTTGTGCTTTTGTATTAAAGTGTCTGGAACCAAGCAACTAGTGTCATCGAGCCTATGATGATAAATATTAAAAATCAAACGTGTACCTTCATTAGTTGGAACATGCCGACTTCGGAACTGACGGTGAGTTCTCCAAGCATAGATCAACAATGTAAGATAACGGTAATGTATTCATAATTTTATTACACAAATTTGATCATCGACAAATCTCATAACGTTTTAATTGTGTTTCATTGTGTGTTTCGTTCAAAATTCTAAGGTCGCGGTATATTCACTCTGGTTACTTAGCAACGAGACTTGTTATTGTTCGTCTGCTACTCTATCAAAACTTGTCTTGAATGGAAGAGTGGCAGAGAGCGTGTGAAAAGTAATTTTACTTTCTTTATTCAAGTTAAAATCTTTCTGAAAAGAAACTTACACAGTTAGTAAATCATGGAAGCTGAAAGAAATAATTTGTGCCAACAACTTGAAAGTGAAGAGAAATCGGTGCGACGTGCGGCTTTGCTCGAGCTCAAGAAACGAGCGGAACGAAAAGATTTAGACGGGCTCCCTTATCTGTTAGAACCCCTTGTTAAAATCGTGTCCGGTGATAAAGTTGACAGCCTCAGAGAGTCAGCTTCCATAGTTTTACTTTTTCTAACTTCTCATCAAAAAATCAACAGCCAACAGTTTCAAGACATTGTCATCCTCACAGTTGAGCGTTTTGAGGTTGAACCAGCCGAAGAGGTTCGCCTGACATTGGCCAAAATCATCCACTCTGTCGTAGTGAACCAAAGTAATCAAGCAGTTTACCTTGAAAATTTGGACAAACTGACGCAATCGGTGAAATTGATGGTCAGAGATCGTTATGGGGAGGTTGTCAAAGAAGCCTGTGACATCATCATTTGCTTGTCAGAGAAAAATGATCACTTTAGACTTCAAGCTGATTTCTTTGTTGAACCACTGATGCAAAATTTAAAAACACAGCCCATGAAAGTACGTGTCATGTGTGTCAGAGCCCTGGAACCCATCATGATCCACTCACCCCTGACGATTCTCAACATTGCACCTGATCTTGAGAAATTCTGGTCAGACAGCAGTCCACCCCTGAAACTGGCTATGGTGCAAACTGTCGGCAAAGTATCACAAGAAGTTGAATCGGATGACCAAAATTTCCACCTGTTGCTGCCTGTCATTCTCCTGGGGAGATGCAACGATTTCATCGAAGTCAGCGAAGAAGCCGAAAATTTCTGGCAGCTGCTCCAAAATCAGCCAGGTTTAATTTATAACTTTTAATTTGTTCAATTCCACCGTGTATTTCTATATTTTTATTATATTACAGAATTCAGCCGTCAATTTGCCAAATGTTTCAGTAAACTGATTCTCAAGTTACTCCAAGATGCCGAAAATTGGAGCAATGACATGAGGATTCAAACGGCTCAACTCCTTTACCAATTTGTTCGCGAAATACCAGACAGAAAGCTGGAACTTTCCACTGTGATGGAAATATTGACATTCCAGTCGGGTGATGAACAAGCGGCCGTTCGCAATTGGGTAAAATAAACTTTCACCATAAAATCATATTTTTAAATTCAACCCCTTCCTTTTTATACTAGGCATGGAGATCTGCTCGACTTGTTGGCGAAACCTGTGCGGAAGAAGCTCTCCAGTGGCTATCCAACCGAAAACAAGAAGAAATCGAAGCCAACAACAGTTGCGATTTGACTATTTACAGTCACATTGTCCGCGGATTCCTCCTTTCCACACAATCGAACCATCCACCTCGTACCTTGGACCTGTGCGTCCAATTGGCCGTCAAATTCAGCACCACGAAAGTATTTATAACAGAGATTGTGCCTACAATTTGTTTTTTTAAATAACTTGCATTGATTTCGTAGGACATTTCATTACTCGAATGCCTCGAGAGTCTGGTCGAGAAAGACGTGGGAATCCCTGCCGAACGGATGAACCAACTCGTGTCCGTCGCCCTGTCGCTGGAAGGATCCAAAGAATCGGATTTCTCTTCAAGACAAATGAGTTTACTGGAGAGAATGGCTGTCCGCCTCGAGTACCCCAATGTGGAAACGATGATCCAGCAACGGTTACCGGCCCTGCTCACTTCTGAAGGTGAGCCAGGCCAGTGGACGACAACATCACCGTCGTGGAGGATTCTCCAATTTGTGGCTGGAGAGTTGAAGATGATTGACAGTTACGTCTTCGACCTACTCCGCCAAACGATCAGCTCCAACCCCAACCCGGAAGTCAAACTCAAATCCTTCAACATGCTGACGGCATCCATGGAACATTTGCAGTCTATCGATCCTGCCCAGCTTCAAGCTATTTTACTGGCCAGTGTCAAGTGGAAACCCGGTCGATCGGCTTCAGTTCTACGTTCTTCAGCCGCACTGTGCGCTTACGCGGCCATCCATCACCGGAAGCTCGAAATAATTCCGTCAAACCTCAATACTATGGCCGATTCTTTTGTGGATTTGGTGGAAGATGAAGTGGTCAATACTCGACTAGCTGCAATCAAGATACTCCAACACTGTTTATTTGCCGGACGTCCAACCAATCTAGATTCTATTCTCACGAGTATAACAAATTACTTTTGCTAGTTTTCCTACAAATTTGCACAACTAATGGCTTACTTTACTTGCAGCTCTAATGGGTCGATTGAATGACGTGTCTAAAGATGTCCGTCAAAGTGTTATGACTGGGCTGAGAGACGTGTTTATCCATTGGAGACGCCAAGGCTCTCCTTACGTCATGGAGAAAAAGTTTACCGACCTGGTTCGTGTACTTTCGCGTGATGACGATCTACCGTCTAAAACATTCGCCGATGGTATTTTATTTTTATAAAAGACACACATTTCCGTTTATTTTCGCTGACACTTTTGTTTCATTTAAAACAGGAATTTTGCAATCGATGCTGGACGTCAATTTGGATCAAATGAACATTTCACCCGAGAAATTAATTGAAATTGTTCAATAAAAACGAGTTTTCAATTCATTCCGAAGAACTAGAAGCTGATGGAGGGGAGTTGAGGCTTTTATCACGATTTTCTTTGTCGACCGACTCATCTTCCTTTTTCTCTTTATCTTCTTCACTTTGGTTTGATTCTTCTTTCTTTTCCGTCTTTTTCCGTTTATCGGTGACCCACGGTGGAGGCGCTTGATTGGGGCATCTCCTAAGGGCGAACTTGAAGACTTTGAAGCCAGACTTGCCAACACACAACCAATACTTTTCCACCGTATACAATCCTGCGAATTGGTGTTTAATAGCAATAAATTCATTGTTTTTGTGTTAAAAAAATTATTTTGTTTTTTACCGTCGTAACGGTAGCCGTATTCGGGGGTGAATTCGGTATTGGCCTTGTATCCACGAATGACTCGAACTGGTTTCCTCGTCTCAATGTTTAAACTGAGAGCTAAATTGCCTTTAGTCAAAGTCTGGTCTTTGCTCTGCGGAGCAGTTCGGAGGTTCTTGGGATTGGCTTTGGTGCCTTTGAGGGCTCGACCGCCTTCTCCCGTGTAAGTGAAACAATCGCCAAGATCCATATCGTCCTCGTAGCCACCAGAAAGGGCAATCGAATAAGCTCCTTCAGGACCTTATAGTTTAAGAAACAAAACACTTTTAAATAAATGAAATGTAAGAATTGTGTAATGTTGTTTATACCTCCGTGAATTCCAGCTACTGGGGGACGCATAACTCCATCGGCCGATGCATGCATTCTCATCTCCCAAATTCGACCAATTTCCACTCCCGGCACTGCACCGTAAAAGTTAGGACGATTCTTGGGAACAATGATTTTCTGCTGCGGTCCTCTCACTCGTTTCCTTTTTCTTCCCTCGCCATCCTCTTCTTCTGAATCATCATCGTCATACTCATCTGCCTCATAATCTTCATCACCTGAATCATCATCACCAATGCCTTTAGACCTGTCGGGGGCCTTTCAGTAAAGAATTATATGTCAGTCAGTACTGCAAGACTAAAAGTGTAAGCGAAATAGTTTCCTCACCTTGCCACTGATTCTTGAAGATTTCCTTCTACCGTCATCAACTTCAGCACCTTCTGGCTGTCCTTCTGTCTCAATCCTTGGTTTTTTCTTGGGCCTTGCTTCTGCCGGTTTTCTTTCTTTCTTCTTGACAACAGCTGGCTGCAAGGCTTCGAATTTATAAATCTGTTGAATGAGAAGGGCATTGGCATCAAGGATCAAGTAAAGTATGACCAAACTAGAAAAGATATACAACATGTTTTTCAGACCTGTTCTTGACGAATGCTTTCCAAAATACGTCGATTTTCTTCCATATTTTTTACTCTTTGCAATTCATATTCGCTCATTTTACTTTCTTTAAGGGGCGCCATTTTAAAATCGAGTTTGATCGAAATGCAAGTCAATCACAACAGAAAATATTCTCCAAACACAAAATGTGTAGTTAGTCCACAGTCCCCACCTCACAGAGAGATCGAGAACGAGAAGAATAACTGAGGTCTTTACCAAGTTCGCGCCAAAAACAAATTTGTCGCCGTCTGCTCTTGAAAGTCAACATTTAAAATTAAAATACATCAAACCGTAAAAATATGATTCTAAAACGAAAAAAATATTTTTTAAAAAATTAAAAAAAGGTTTTTTAATGTGTATTAAGAAATATTTGAAACTTTATAAAAATGTATATCTCTCCATGTGTTTCTAGTCTGGCAACGCCTCACTCGTCCGATTTTCATACTTCTCGCCTTTTTGCTGTCATGCAGTCATTAACGGGCGCGAGCCACAAATTTTCTTCAATTTATCATGGTAAATGAGCTTTAAAACCAATACTCACACTATTTTTGCTGAAATTTTGCCCTTTTTTCCCTACAGATACTAGTGCCAACCCATATAAAAATGACGTAAACAGCAATCTGTCTTCCACGGCAATAATGACTTCACCGGTATCCAAAACAATGATGGCCCCACTTGCATCCATCCAGTCAACGTTGATTCCTTCATTGGAAGGCATCGATCTCGCAGGCCGCATACTTGAATGGCAACTTAAAAATGACAATCTTTTCCCTTCACTCGCTGATCAAATCAAGATCGGGGAAGGTGAGGATCTCCAATCTCCATTACCCCTTTCGTGTTGAGTTAACAATTTTGCTTTTGTTTAGCTCACGGTGTCAGCGGTCTATCTGATGTTGATTACCCCATGCTAGAAGTTGGCCCAAATGGACTTCCTCTACTCAGGCAGATGGGACTTGTTAACCGAATTCCTTTACCCCCCGAGTTGGTGGAACACTTTGGCCACATGCAGAGTTACTGCATGATGGGCCTTTTCCCCCTCATTCAGCGTGCCTGGCTGAGCATCGACAGTGATATTTATGTCTGGACTTATGAGGATGGGTAAGGCGAAAATCAAGAGATATTAACGAATCATCCCAAACTCATTTCCTTTAATTCTTTACAGTGGTGATTTGTCCTATTTTGATGGCTTGAGTGAGCCCATCATTGCAGTGGAGCTGGTTCAACCCAAACCAGGCATTTTCCAGCCTCATATCCAATATCTGCTGTGCCTCGCCACAACAGTGGAAGTGGTCTTGTTGGGTGTGAGTTTCTCTGGCTCCAACACCAACTATGAAGAAATGCATCTTTTACCCGAACCCTTGTTCGCCGTTCCAACCGACGGGGCTTACATTGTGACCATCAGGGGCACGACAGACGGTCGAATCTTTATGGGAGCCAAAGATGGTTGCATTTACGAATTCTTTTACCAGGTAAATGATTGGAAAATTCAAAAAGTTGTGCAAACTGTTTAAAATTAATTTGAATTAGGCCGAGGAAGGATTTTTTAGCCGCAAGTGCCGCAAAATCAATCACTCGAAGAGCACCCTGTCCTATCTGATTCCGTCATTCATCAATGCGGCCTTTAGTGAAGAGGATCCCCTCGTCCAGATGGTGCAAGATGAGAGTAGGCACATTCTCTACACCCGTTCGGAAAAGGGAACCATTCAAGTCTACGATTTGGGCCACGACGGACAAGCCATGACCCGTGTGGCTGCCATCAACACCAGCACAATTGTCCAGTCGGCTGCCAACATTGCCAGGACAGTGGATCGATCCAGTTTTAAGCCTTTGGTTTGCATCGCTCCCGTAGAGTCCAGCGAGTCGACCAATTTGCACCTTGTAGCCATTACGGCCTCTGGCGTCCGGCTGTACTTTAGCACGTTGCCCTGGCGTAGTTTCAACGAAGCCACGCCTTCCAGCCGCCCGGTGACACTCCAACTGGTTCAAGTTCGACTCCCGCCCGGCTACGCGGCCAACGCATCGCCTCAACGGCCCCAGCAAGTCCATTCGGCGCTCTACTCTCACGGAACGACTTTTTTAGCCACCACCACGGCTTCAGACAATGACGTGGTCTGGACCTTGTCCAATTCTCTGTTTCCAGCTGCCCAGCAACTGTCGGAGACGCAAAACACTCTGGGCTTGGACGGAAAGACCTGGGCGTTGGCTGAAGTCACCGCAGCTCCTAAAAGGGCCATTGAGGCGTCGGCGTTTGCTCCGCCGGCCCCAGAACCGCCACTCATCGTCACTCAGCACTCGCTGGGACCGCGAAAATTCATTTTCCTGACGACCCAGTGCTGCCACGTCGTCACCCAGCTGAGGCCGGTGGATATCCTCCGCCAGTTGCTCTTTGACGCTTCAGGACCAGACAGTACGGCCGTTCGGGCATTTTTCCAGGTTCTTCGAGAAGATCAGGCGTGCGCCACTGCCCTCATTTTGGCCTGTTCCACCAGCATTCAAGACTCTCAGCTGGCCGATTGGGCCGCCCGGGCCTTTTTCCTCCTCGGTGGCGATGTGAAAATCTCTTCCCATTCGGTCCATCCCATTTCGTCACCCGCTTCGCCTTTCATCGTCAACTCTCCCGGCCATTTGAACACGACGCCCAGCCACTTCCAGCACCAACAATCTTACTCGACCTTCACTTCGCCCGACGGTGGCGGAATGGGCGGATTCAACCCCAACGCCATTTCGACTCCCCAATTGGCGCCTTATTCGCCCCAGTCGAATACCATGCTGGCCGGTGGAGGTGGCGAAGCGACCGACTATCAATTCTCCGGCCGCCACAACGGACTCTACTTGTATTTCGGTCGCATTCTCAGACCAGTTTGGCTCATGCCCTTGGCCAGGGATGTAGGCAAACCCCAACAGCCGCTGCTTGACAGTGTCGTCACCAGTGAAGAATTGTTGATTGTCCTGGGCCAGTTGAATGCCCTCAAAGGTTTCGTTCACGCCAACATCCACCAGAACGGACCCAGCAGTTACCAGTCGAGCGAAAAAGGCCGCATTCAGGTATTAAGTGAACATTTTTGGTCTCATCTTGTTGAAATGACTCAACTTTTATCTTTGGGTTTATTCAGGAAGCTCAAATGCAAGAAAGAAAGTCTTTGCTGGCCATGAAACAGTTGCTGGACCACACGGTGGAAGTGCTGGCCCTGTGGAAAGTTTTGTGCGACCACCAACTTCATTTGCTCGGCCAATCGCTGTCGGCTGAGATGCGGATGTCGCTGAAGACGACGCTCTTCCGCGACTTGATCCTCTCCGGCTCGGACACTTGCATCGGCCTCATCAACTCGCTCATCCATCGCTACCTGGACGACGCGGCCAGCACGGACGCCATCAGCGAGAAACTCAGACAAGTCTGCCCATCTCTTTACCGCAACGAGGTAACTTTTTGAATTTCCCGCGTTCAAAAATTTGAATGTGACAATAAATCTAATTCGTTTACTCAATGCAGGACGCCCTGTGCACCAAAGTTAACGAGCAGTTGCTCAAGGCCCGAACGACGACGATGAATCGGATGGACAAGGAGCGTCTACTCCAGCAAACCCTGGACGCGTGCAAACAGATTCCGGCCCGCATCAATTTGGCCCACGTTTGTCAGCAGTTGTCCGCCTGTCAGTACTACGGAGGCGTCGTGGAGCTTTGCTGCGTTGTGGCGGAGAAACTGGACCCTCACCACCGGGCCCTGCAGTGCTACACCGGCCAGCAGGAGGATTCTGCCGCTGTGGAGGCTCTTTTGGCCCGCAAGAATTGCTACCAGCAAATGTGTCTGGTCTTGCAGAAGCTCTACACGGCGGCCGCTTGTCATCCCCAGTCGCCCAGCGTTCCAAAATCACCTGGACCGATGGTGCAGACGACTCCGCTGGAACACGATGAAGGACTCAGCCCGTTGGAAGCCCAACGGTTGGCCGATGAGACGCTGTCGCTGGCCTTGCAGTCGGGCGATGAACTCTGTCACGTCTCCCTGTTTGATTGGCTGACGGACAACAAGTGGGACGACAAATTGCTGGAAATCCAATCTGCCCACTTGGAGAATTACCTCAAGAGGCAAACGGCCGTCCAGGTAGTTTATTTGTTCATTTCAATTTTGGGTTTAATGTTGACATTAATGTGACGCCAATTTATTCGTCCAGGGTGGCCAACAGCAAACGGACCTGGTGGCCAAGTACGACCTGCTGTGGAAGTTTTACGAGAAGAGTGGGCAGTTTATCGCGGCTGCTCGAGTTCTTTCCCGTCTTGCCGACGCTCATAGCACGGCCATTAGTTTGCCGTTGAGGATCGAGTACCTTTCTCGGGCCATTGTCTGCGCCAGAGCGGCCGAGACGAGCTCCTTCGGCAACGCGGTCCAGGGCCAGTTCCTCTACGAGATGGAAGAGAAGATGGACGTGGCCAAAGTCCAGTCGCAAGTCCTGGAGGCCGTTTCCAGGCTGCACAGTCGCGATGCCGACACCATCAGTCGGTTGCATTCCGACCTGCTGGACGTGACTCAACTCTACGAGCAGTTTGCCGAGCCTTTGGGTTTGTGGGAATGCAAATTGGCCATTTTGCACTGCGCCAATCACTACGACGCGGCCCTGGTCACCAACATTTGGCAGAACGTCATCAACGCCGAAGTCAAGAAACTGGGCAACGCCGACTCTGAAACCAAGTTGGCCACCCTGGGCAGCAAGATGAAGACGCTGGGCCGCACCTACGCTGAGTCTGAGCTATTTTTCCCCTTGGAATTTCTCGTCAAGACCCTGGAAACGCTTTCCATCCGCTGGAACGGACCTCCAGGTAGTTAATCAATTCATTTTCCATTTGAATTTCATTTTAATTTTCAAGTTTTATTCAACAGATTGGGTCGTGTCCATCATGTTGACGGCTGGCGTATCTTTCCAGCGCCTGTTTGCCACTTACAACCGGCTGTACGGAGCCAAAGACGCGGTGTGGCAGGCGGAGGGCAAACCCAACCACTTGCTCAAAGTGCTGGCCGACATGTTGAACCGGTTGGTCGACTCTTCATCCGGCGGCATGGCGGCCCTGGTCCCCACTGCCGATCGCCGAGCTCTCATCGGCCAATGCGTCGAGGCTGTCGGAATTTACCTGACGGATCTGTTCTGCACGGTCCACGCCACGTCGGCCGGCCTCGTTGCCGAATTCCGCACTCTGCAAGGCAAATTGGAACTTCTGTGACGGACCATTTAAATTTTTTCTTTTTCTCTTTCTCCCTCCTCGTGAAATTTGTCGATCTTGTTTCTTTTCTTGTGTACGTGATCCTCAATGCTCCCCTCCCCCTTAAAAGAAAAGTTGAATCCTCCCCTCCCCGATTTTCCCTGTTCATTTCCTTCTCGTCCCGATCAGACCAATACAAGACCCCAGCATTGTGTGGCCATTGAGATAACAAAAAGAGCAATACCACTGCCAACTGGTTTTTGAATGTCATTGGATATGCCTTTTGTTTGGATTAGATTTGAAAGTTGTGCCCGGCTGATGTGTTGGAAGGAGGTCGGTTGGAGTAGAGCAGGCTCCGTTGGGACTTTGGTTTTTTATGTTTACGATGCAGATCCTTGAGGAAGATGCAATTAATTGTTTTTCATTTTCGTCGCGGATTAGGGACACTCCCATTTCAGCCCGAGGGGCAGTTGGAGTGTCGGTTCAAGTATAAAGTCCGGCCCCAAGTCGGTTCGGCAAATCAGTTTGGCAGAGACCAGTCACGGCCCTGGTTGATTTTTGAATTTTTGAATTGACTTTGAAATCCTAGAAAATGCCGATCATCGATGGAGAACTAATTGGTGAAGGGGCGGTTGACACATTTGACGTTCCGGATGTTGCGTTGGGCATTTACATCGAGAACTGCATCCGGAAGAACGTGACCCAATACGGCGATTGCAATTGGCTGGTAAGGTTTTAATTTTCTTATTAAATTGAAATTGAATTGAATTTGACTTTGGTTTGGTTAGATGGACGTCTCCACAGGTAAATCGATGAAGTACAGTCAGCTGTTGACGGGCATTAAAGCGGTGGCGTCTGCGTTACGTAAGAGAGGCCTGGCCACGGGCGATAATTTGGTCGCCATCAGCGGCAACCACATCGAATTGCCTTTGCTGTCCATGGCCGTCTGGAGAGCCGGCGGCACCCAGTCATGCCTCAGCGTCAACCTTCCACAAGGTTATCACGAACAGTCCCCAAATGTCTTGTCATAATATTTGTGTACTAATTTCTTAGGAATTTTGTATACGTAATTAACAGATGTGATGGAATTGCGCATTCGTGAGATGGGCAGCAAGTACGTGGTGACCGATTACGCCAGAGCTGGCCGCATAGTTGATGTTGTCCAACGACTGGACTTTGTCCGAGAAATCTTTTTGATTGGAGATCAACCGGTGGCCGGTTGCACTTTGTTGACTGAATTGCTGGACGATCCTGGCGATGGCAAGTTCAAATTTCCCGCCTTTTCATTTTTTAAAATTATCTTTTGATTGGACTAAACCTTTTCACCATCATCAGAATATCCCGAGAACCTGGACAGTGTCGATGTGAACTCGACGGCCTGGTTGGCGTACACGAGCGGGACCACGGGAGCGGCCAAGTGTATCGTCCTGTCCCACCGGTCCATCATCGGATGGTTTATGCGCTACAAGTGAGTCTATTTGAATTTTTTGAAACAATTAGACGTTGATTGAACGAGTTTTTGACAGTCCGTCGGGTAATTTGAGCGGGACGAAATTTCTGTTTGTCAACAACATGAACAACACGGGCGGGTTGTCGACGGCCGTTGGCTCCTCCCTCTGCCATTTCGACCTTTACTGCATGTCGGATTTCAGCGAAGAGAAACTCTTGGCCGCCATCGATCGAGTCAAGGTAAAATGAAAACTTCAAATTCAAAATTTTAATATTTAAGTATTGAATTGAACAGCCCCGTGGCGTCAGTTTGTTCCCGTCTCACATCGCCTGGCTGTGCAAGTACCCGGAACTGGGCCGTTTCGACCTGTCGAGCGTTTTTAGCCTTTCGGTGGTCGGATCGCTGATGAATCCCATCTACGAGCGCCAAATCTTCCAGCGGATGCCTCACCTTTTATTCTTGAACAACGTGAGGGCTAAGATTTATTTAAATTTTAGAACAATTGAATTGAAATTGAAATTGATTTTCCCAACGGTTTGGAGACGCAGGTGTACGGGATGAGCGAGACGGGACTCATTTGCCAGAACCGGCCGCCCAATCCGGCCGATTACGCCGGATTGGATAGGGACCAAGTCATTGCCAAATCCATCGCAGGTAATTCCAACATTTTCTTTTATGAAAGTTTTAAAAATAAGTTAAGAATTCTAACAAATAGAATTTTATAGATCACGTTTTCGGTTCGGTTGGATTTATCAATCCCATGTGCAAACTCAAGGTGATTTAAATCTCAAAGTCAAACGTTATCAAATTTAACATTTTTGTTGGATGGGTCTTAATTATTCAGGTGATTGATAATGACACCGGAGTTAAACTGGGTGCCAATCAAGTGGGCGAGATTTGCGTCAAATCGCCTTTCATGTTGACCGAGTACCTCAACATACCGGAAGTAAGAAGCCGCTTTATACACCAAATGTTTTCCCTAGTTGCGAAATTTTATCTTTTCTTCCTTTTTGGGTAGGAAACTGCCAATTTTCTGAGAAACGGATGGGCCCACACTGGAGATAAAGGCTACTACGACGATAAGGAGCGCGTGTTTGTTATCGGCCGATACAAGGAACTCATCAAATATCGAAACATCAACGTATTCGACTTAATTTTTTAATTGATTCAGCCACAGAATTTGACAATTTTGTCCAACATTCAATTAAGATTTTGCCGACCAACGTCGAGAAGCACATGATGACTCATCCGGACATCGAGGACGTGGCCGTTGTCGGTTCACCTCACGAGGAAGACGGTGAAAGGCCCTTAGCCTTTGTCGTTTTGTCTGAGAACACCAAAGTCACGGCCGAGGAGTTGATTTCTTTTACAAACGGTTCGTTCAGGGCGTTAACTCAACTTCAAAGTAAAACTGAAAATTTTTCTCTTTTTTCTTCCACATTTTTAGGTAAAGTGATGGAAGAGGAAAAATTGCGCGGTGGGATCAGATTCGTCGAAAAAATCCCTCGAAACGATTTGGGTAAAATTGTGCGACCCGAGCTCGTGCAGTTATTGAAGTTTCAATGATTTTAACACGCCAAGAAATAAAACAACGCTGAAAAATACTCCAAAGAAAGTGTTTTTTATGTTAAGCTTATTTTAAAATTCCACTAACTCTTTTCACCTTCATTTCATCTGCAGAAAATGTTCTTAAAAATGGTCCGTTATACCCAACATTTAGGGATGAGTGTCCTACATGACTTGGATCACATCGCGTTGATTAGATTAAGAGTTGCGAAGGAGAAATTTGTTTCGTCCTAGGTCTCTACTTTTGAGTTTCCCACATTGAAATTTCCTCTTCAGTTGGTTTCCTCCCTCCATCGAACCGAAAATGCCAATCGTCGACAGAGAGATCATCAGGGAGAGGATCCCGTACGACGAATTAACCACACCCAAAGTTCCGCTGGGCATTTTCATCGAAATGCGATCCAGAAAAACGTAGACGAGCTAGGCGATGGCAAATGGATAGTAAAGAGTCGACTTTCTAACTTGTGTAGATTGGCTTTTTAATGTTTTAGACGGATGTGTCGTCGGGTAAATCATAATTGGGCAAATCATATTTCATGTCTTAATTACCTGCAACCTAAAAATGTATTTAAAGTGCATTTTACATGCACATTGTGCACAATTTTTCACGCAACACACAGAAGCAACCCCAAAAGCGGAATGTAATTATTTGATGATGTAGAAAATCTTTTTTTTTTTTTTTTTTTTTTTTTAAATCAAATTTGGGATTGAAGGGGGATTCTCAGCCATGGTTTGCGCGATCCAGCCAGCGTAAGCGGAGACTCGGGTGAACACGGCGGGAGCGTTAGGATCATTACATTGACTACTGCTAGAAAAGAAGCTGGCGATGCCTACTTGAGATCCGTTAACAAGAATCGGACCACCTTCGTCATCCTGGTTGAAACGAACAAGAAATCGAACAGTTGATGGTAAGTAATAAGTGACCCAAATTTAGATCGTTTTAAATAGAAATCTAACCGACCACACAGATGGAGCTGGTTGATCCGGCGGCACACATCATCGTATTAGCGTTGAATAAGCTGCCCCATTTTTGGCCACAATCTTGGTTAGTGAGAATTTTGACGTCGGCAGCCTTCAACGTGTCGGAGCTATACCCTCCTATAATTTCCATTACAACACAATCAATGCAAATTAAATTTTAAAAAACAAAACAAAAAAACTGCGATTGAAAATGATTAACCGTCAGATGTTAGTCCCCATCCAGCGATTATGGCGTTCGAGTTCTCGTAACTATTTCTTATTAGGGCCACTTTCTTAGTTGTTAATTTTCTAGTTGTTTTAGTGGTTGGCTTCGTTGTTTTAGTAGTCGGTTTTGTTGTTGTTTTAATGGTTGGCTTCGTAGTTGTTTTAGTGGTTGGCCTTGTAGTTGTTTTAGTGGTTGGCCTTGTAGTTGTTTTAGTGGTTGGCCTTGTAGTTGTTTTAGTTGTTGGCTTAGTGGTTGTTTTAGTGGTTGTTTTAGTTGTTGGCTTAGTGGTTGTTTTAGTTGTTGGCTTAGTGGTTGTTTTAGTGGTTGGTTTTGTAGTTGTTTTAGTTTGCGTCGTTGTTGTTTCTTCTGCAATTTGGACTGGTGTAACTGTTGTTACGGGAAACTCTAAAACTATGATGGCGATGTCATTCACCTAATTAATTGTAGTACATGTTCATGTTTTTTCAGGAAAGCACCAGATATAATTCCTATATAACTCTTTCTAAATATTGAAATTGGAACGTTGAAATACTTACGTAACCGGTACCGTTGACGGAGTAGTTTTCATGAACGATGATTTTCGACACGTAATTAGTGACAGAGTTCGTTTCATCACCAGCTACACCCAACGTATTCAGAAACACGTTTGAATCCCAGATGTCTTTGGTGCTTGTGGAAGGTCTGACGGAGACGAGCGACATATTAATCAAAAGTGATTGAACAAATTGATTGAAAAAGTGAAATTGTCTTCTTACAGAGAAACGCAGTGGGCCGCTGTCAAGACATAGGAAGGGGCAATTAAAGTTCCAGCGCAAGCACTTCTTGGGGACAGTAAGCTTGCCTGCAACCAAATGTTATATTTAATACGAAATAATATAGGTCAGAAATCATACATCGACCAGAAAAGGTCATCTACTGGAGAAAATGAAAGATTATTACCATAAATGGATATTGACCATCTTGAGCGTCGATTCCACCAATGATTCTCAGATTTGAAGCGACATTTTCTAATTCGATCGATTTTTACAAGGTAATTTAATTATTTCGAAACGATTGTTCAATAATTGGAGGTGCAATAATTGAATAGATGTACTATTATACCTCCGGCAGTGTCGACGACGGAATTTGAAAAAGCGGATCCAACCAAAAAAAGGAAGGTAGTAATAGCCTAATATAATTAAAGTAGACTTAAACGTAAGCGCAAGAGTGAGAGAAAAATAATTGCCGAAAATATTACCCAAACATTAAGATGCATTGTTTGAAAAGTGTCGAGCCTTGAGCGGACCTCAAAATGCCAGTGGTCGGGTAAGGCGCTCAACTAATTCCACTTGCTGAGGTAACCCCTTAATATATTTGAAATCCACCCGTATAGTTGACCAGGGTTGACATATAAATCGGCTTATGGTATATACGAGCAGTGTTTTTTCATCACTAATTGTGGCTCCCAATAGTAGAGGGCGTGCAGTTATTGACAACTGGGTCGGTCTGCGCACAGTGAAAAGGCGGCGATATGTTTTGTGGCACTCTGTCATTGGTGGTGGTTTCCCTCACCATATGTCTTAACATGTTGCGTTCGTTATTCTTTTGCATGACGCAGGTTCTCTCCAGTGACATCCGTTTACTGCAGACTGAAACGTTTCGAAATATGGCAGAAAGTCTGGTTCAGGTGGCTCAGGTCTTCGACTGTATGTTGGGTGGATCACAGGTATGTTGCCGATGGAAAAATATTCCGAATAGATTGCTATGATGACTCATGTGAGAATAGGTTTTGAGCTACTGATGATTACCATCAGACGCTCAATGACGTCAATCAGGACAATGACAAACTATATATTTGCAAGTTAGTATAGCGCTTTGCGTGACCGAGGCTACAGCAGCAGGCAAACAGCTGTATGCTTATCTGCCATAATATTTCAAACTTTTCGTAACTAAAGAGGATATAGAAATGGGCACACACGTGTGGCTGCTGGTTGAAATCCAACTTGCGCAGGTAGCTGTCGAGTCGGATTAGGCTGCGGCGGGCTACGGGCTACTGATTACTGCACGCAACCCTTTTTGCCGAGTAGATTTATTTTTGTGACTTTATGCCCGTTATTATTATATTCACTATATTCAGTTACATGAATTCAAGAATATGACAAAATGATATCGCAAAAACCCATAAAATAAAGCTTTAAACTTAATTCTGATTTTTTTTAAACTTTTTAAGTGATAGACTGGTAAATGTAAGTTCTAAAACCTTATTTGACAACGTTCGTGTCGTGCAGACGCTGAAAATTTATTTGAAATTGCTGGTAAAACGCCATTTGTAATTTGTATTCTATCTGCAGGAAAAACAAAATTACTGACCAGACCCTACTAACACGGCCCATCCTCTTTATGTAAGATGTAGATAAATATGGGATGGATAGATCCAGGTCGCAATTGTGGGGCGGTAGTATAGCGTAGGTATAAATTTATTCGGATCTAGGATGGGATCAAATAAAGAATATTCATCGTAGATCCACCAGCGTATATTCATTAACATACTGATTGTACATCAAAGTAATATACTCGGGGGTATGATTTTGTTGTGATACCATTTGGTACATACACAGAATGTGCATCACAGTATAACCATATTAGGTACACAGTGGACGAAAAAGCTAAAAAATATCTCAATTTCCATTACTCCCAAACGTTTGTTCCTAAATTGTACGAACAGTTGGTCAAATGGTTAGAGAGGTGAGCTACGGAATTGAAGGTCAGTAGTTCAAGTCTCGGGGTAGACTTTTATCTTTTAATTTCTGACAGAAATCATATCCAAAGATGGATGTTATTTAAGGATACTGTGTATACACAAACCGGTATATTCAAGGGACATACAAATGGTACATGCGGGGAAGGGGAAATAAGGATAAACATGAAGCATTCCATGGATATGCTGTTTGTATCTCCCTTATCCTTGAGAGTACGCTTCAGTCATATCCATGGTACATCGCTGTGTTAGTAGGGGAGATTCATCAGCAGTTCAAACTCCACCAAATAAAATGATATTATTGTGTTGGAAGAAGAAAGTGTGAAATTGCTATATGTCACTTATGGACTTGGATGGATGGACTTGTAGTTCATAGTCTGTTTTTGATTAGAACTGGCCATATACCAACAAGTTGGAACTTTCCTTTGTCTAGAAGATACAAATTTCATCTGTGAAAATGTTTAGCTTACACAAATGTCTTTTTCTTAAAAGTGCTATCTGCGTGGTGAGAAAAAAGAATCAGACTACATCAATTTGTTTGAAGGCAGATTATGACTGTTTTCAGAATGATATATAAATCGATGACTAATGGAGACCACGACAGCCCAAGCTGGTAAAGTCTTTCTCATGATTACATGTTATTAACTATAGTGATTTTAATTTTCTTTTAAAATTTAGTTCAGGTATCACCGACATGGTTGTGAGATACAAAAAGAAGCCTTTCATATGAAGATGTGTTAACAACGAAGGGGTAGGTGCAACTGAATTTGATCCAATGAGTACCTATAGCTTGCGATGCCGTTCAACTCCTCCCCCCGGCCCCGTAGTGCGTTACATGCAGACCAACATGTGCACCAATAGCCTCTCTCCAAATAGGTAGAACTGGGTTTAAATACCAGTCGTCTAAGGGCTTGATATCAACAGTTGAACTGCAGAACTGTAGTTGAACTTATCTCGATTGATAGCTGCTCGTTTTGTAAGGTAATATTGCCATTGCAATTATTGTTATTTACATATTTATTAGCTTGCATTTCACTTCATATTTTATCATTGATAAGTCTTTCCTTAAAGGTGGAAAATGCAAATGAAAGCGGCGACAATTCTGACTGTCCTTTGGTCCTTCTGCTGGATGATCCAAGGCATCGCAGGCAACCCCGTTCGACCGTCAGAAATGAGACAATCGGCGGGATACGGACCCCCACTGACTGCAGCTGAACTCAATTGCATCCCAACGTTCAGTAAATCGGGTAAGGGACTGACTTTCAAGTTCATCTAATTCATATTCGTTAGTTATTTTTTATCTAAACCTTTAACGTTTATTGCTGTGTTGCCATGCTCAGAAACCCACCACAATTATTCAGAAGGAAATGATATCATACCGTTTCCGTTTGCTGGTAAAAATGCCTTTTTGGGTAACAAATGGCCCAATCCTTCACAAATCCCCTATGAAATCGACTCCACATTTGGTAACTTTTAATTTGATACAACACAGCAATAACAGCCTTGCCAGACTAAGCCTCTTTTCCCTGTTCGAATTAGATGCGAAAGGTCGGTGTGCGATTGGCAATGCCATGAACGCATATCACAAGAACACTTGCATCCGATTTGTACCGCGAACGAATGAAGTCGACTACGTTCAGATCAAAAGATTGGACATTACCGGGTAAGTAAACACAATAAATGGTGGTGCAAATTGTATTTAATTAACGCGACATAGGCTACGCAATTATGCTACTGTTGTTATTACAATTTCTTTTTTTCTATCAACATAGTTTTAGTTGTAATTCTATGGGACTCGGTTACTTGAAAAACCTTGGAGCCCACCAGGTCAACTTGTCTCCGGCCTGTTACGCCTCGCAAACGGGCACCACGATGCACGAGCTTATGCATCGCGTCGGCTTTCACCACGAACACACTCGCCCTGATCGTGACAATTATGTTGACGTTATTTGGGCAAACATTGCTCCGGGTAAGTTTTACACTTTGAAAATGGCTTAGATAGGGGTCAAAGAAAAATGACAACTTTTCTTATTTTACATTTATTTTTTTTTTTTCTTCAGAATGGCAGTCACAGTATTCTATTGCAACTGATTCAGACCTGATTCTGAGTTACGACTACGGTAAGTTTAATCATCATGTACATACCTTTTAATCACTAAATATTCGTGAGCAATTTGCACAATGGACAAAATAATGCCTTTTAATTGGTTGCCTATAAAGATGTGGTCTGACAATTTTTTGAAGTACTCGTATAAGAATTGGCTAGCGTCAACAATACAGTGTTCAATTATGCGTATGCACAGGTTCCGTGATGCACTACCCATTGGGAACTGCAATGACAGCCCAAAAAAATGTTAAACGTGCCAAAATAGGACAGCGATACGGTTTTAGTAAGGTGGGTGTGAACAAATATTAAACATATACGCCTCTGACCTGTATGAATTGAATATTTACTTGGTTAATACGCATTTTGTATCTAAATGTTTGATTCTTGTTTCGTTTCCCATCAGCTGTGTTAGCATATCGTATTCCAGTTAGTCACACAATCTCTCAACTGGATACACATAGTAATAATAGGAATGATAATCGTATTAGTACTTACACTCAAAGTTGAATAAAAGATAAGTCGCACACAATTAGGTTTGTAAGATCTGGACCGATAGATCATGTATTGTTACTCGAAGCAACAACGAACAAGAAGAAGGAACAGATAGACTTTTGTCTTGCTAGGTTAAATACAGACGAACTACTCGCGTTGATGACGTTCTTCATTCGTCTTGCTGCGTCACACAGAGTTGGTTCTGCAACCCCCTTGGTTTCCGCAACCAATCAATTGTGCGTATCTAGTTGGTGTTAATAATGAATCACAACACACCCTCTCATTAAAAACCAACATATGAAATACAACACATGGGGACCAGAAAAACAAACAACAAAATTTTTAGCAAATCTCACATGGTAATTAATAGTGTTTCTGAATGAAGTGATTAGTTAGTACTATCACAAAGAGAGTAAAGAGACAAATGATAGTGTAAAAACACAACAATGATTATCCAAACAAATACTGAGACTACTCAATAATATCTGGAACTTTTCCAAGACCAAAACCGTTCAGACAAGAAGCGAAAGTCTCTCCATCAACAGCTTTAGTCAGGACATCAGCAATTTGTTTGCATGTGTTAACATAGCCAAGTTCAATCGTTTTATTGGTTACCTGTTCACGAATATAATGGTACCTTACATCGATATGTTTCGATCCTTTGTGTGCCAGTGGGTTGTAGGCCAAACCAATGGCACTTTCGTTATCACAGCGTAAAGCGGTGGGATTCATCTGAGTTGATCCAAGATTGTCTAATAGACGCCGTATCCATACAGCTTCACGCGTCGAGTCGCTAGCGGCAATATATTCAGATTGCATGGTTGATAATGCAACAATAGGTTGTCGACGGCTCGACCAAGTGACTGCGCCTCCGTTGAGGATGAAGACGTAGCCGGAAGTGGAACGGCGAGTATCCGGATCACCCGCGTAGTCGGCATCCGAGTATCCGATTAAGATGTTGTCTTTGACATCATTTCCGCCGAAGCACAGACCATGATTGCGCGTTGAGGCTAGGTACTTCAGAACACGCTGGGCGGCTTTCCAATGATCCAAACCAGGGTTCTGGCAATGTTGAGCTAGCTGGCCAGCTATGAAAGCAATGTCAATCCGTACAGTGAGCGCAGCATACATGATACACCCCACTACTTCGCGGAAAGGGATGGTCGACATGGTTGCCACTTCAGTTGGGGTAGAAGGGGCAGAGTAAGAAGATAAACGAGGGGAGCCTTTCAAAACCGGTAGCGACAGCGGGTGCGCATCTGACAGTCGAAATTTCACCAAAGTTTTCTCGATGAACTGCGGAATAGACAGATAGATCCGTTGGTTGGGACGATCTCGAGCGATCACGATACCGACGAAAAGATCGGCAGGTACGGCTGTAATCTCGAATTTCCGGTTGAGATAACGGATGACGTCGTCGATGACATCCATTGAATTGCCGGCGACAAGCCCGTCATCTACCCATACTGCAATAATGAGAAAGCACGTGCGGGTGATACGGTAGTATACACACGGGTCCGCAGTACTTTGTATGAGACCATATTGAATGAGGGCATCGTGTAGAGTCTTGTTCCAAATGCGAGAAGCTTGGCAGAGACCGTAGATCCCTTTGTTAAGGCGGCACACTTCTTGTTCTCGGCCAGGGATGACATATCCTTCCGGTTGTGCAATAAAAACAAGTTCGTCAATGAGTCCGTTGAGAAAAGCGGTAGTGACATCCAGCTGGATGAGTTCAAGATTGCGCGCGGCCGTGATGGCAATGATGATGCGTAGAGAGTCGTAGCGGACTACGGGAGAAAAAGACTCTTGATAGTCAATACCTTGTACTTGACGGTACCCCTTGGCAAAGAAACGTGCCTTTCGGCGACATGGTAGTCCAAGTTTGTCAGTCTTGACCTTGAAATCCCATCCACTGGGTATGCAAATCCGTCCGTTTGGAAGAGTTGTTAGAGTCCAAGTTTGATTCTTCAAATGGGCTGCTATTTCACGATCAGTGGCAAGTTTCCATAGAGCACTTTCAGCCCCACCCATGGCTTCTTTGTAAGTCTGTGGCTCGTAGTATAAAGATGATCCCTTTAGTGCAATGGAGATGCAACAAGACATGGCCAAGGTGGACGTCTCGACAGCAGCGTACGACCCGAACGTTTCCATGGGAAATAATTTCTTAGGTATGAGTCCACGCGTAGACTTACGAAGTGGGATGGTCAACTGACGTTCTTGAAGTGGTTCTTCGATACGTATCGGCACTGTTGTAGGAGCTACTTCATTCTCCAGAGTTTCCAGGTGTAGCAAAGGTTGAATTGTCAATTCAGTCTGCGGCGTAGACGAAGGTAGTTCCGGAATCCCAGGCCAGTAAGGGAGATTTTCATACACTTTGACATGTCTCGTGATGTGGATCCGTCCGGTCGCAACAATAAAGATCCGACTCGCCTTTTGCTCCTCACTCTCTCCGACATAAACGCCTTTTGTGGCTTTGGGGTCGAGTTTTTGACGAAGCGTATCAGGTATGAACATATAGGCTACAGATCCGAATATCCTAAGATTCGAGATGTTCGGGATCACCCCGTGCCAAAGTTCGAAAGGGGTTTTGTTCTGGGACTTGGCAAGAGTTCTATTCAAAACGTATACAGAATGATTCACTGCTTCCGCCCACAAATTCAATGGGACCCCTCTGTCATGAATTTGACTGCGTGCAGATTCCACGGTGGATCGATGATCTCTCTCAGCTATTCCATTCTGCTCCGGAGTGTAGGGAGCACTGGTCTGTAGTTTAATCCCAAGTGATGTTAGAATAGTATTCATTTGACTGTTAATGAATTCAGTTCCACCGTCACAACGCAAGAGTTTAACGTGAAGACCAGTGTCAGTAGTAAGCATCTTGGTATACTCAAGGAAACAGTTAGCAGTTTCGGACTTGTGCTTGAGAAAATAAACCGTTTTGTACTTGCTGTAGACGTCCTTGAAGAGAACGTAGTACCGAGCACCTCCCACTGAGTTGACTTGCATTGGTCCAACGAGGTCTGACACGACACATTCACCAACGGTAGAATATTTGGTAGTGCTGTTTGCGAATGGCAATTTGTGCATCTTACCCACTTCACAGCCATGACAGCATTCTTCCATCGATTTGGATCCCGGAGTAATTTGCATACCGCCAATACCAGTATTATTGGCCATGCGTCGAACAGTTTGATTGTTGACATGTCCTAGGCGCTTGTGCCAAATGTTAAGAGTGACTTGACTGTTCGTGTCTGCATTGAGACCCATGGTGGCATATTGTGATACAATAGCTTTGACTTTGTAGAGACCTTCGCCGGATCTTGAAGCCGTCATGACGATGGTGTTTCCTTTCTGTATACTCGCATTTTCGTTGCAGAACGATACTGAGTATCCATTGATAGACAGACTTGCAATGGAAATGAGAGTCACCCCCAGATCGGGCACGTAAAGAACGTTCTTCAATTCTCCTTCAACGGAGACTCCATTAACAAATGATGTCATCTTGATAGTTCCGACACCGACAGCGTACAATATTTTCCCACCAATTCCATTGATCGGCCAGCTGTTTGGTGGAATATCGCATAGCTCGGTGAAATAGGAAAGTTCTCCACACATGTGGCGGGTCGCTCCAGAATCCAATACAATTCCCTTCAGATCTCCATCAGGAAGACAGCATACAGAAATTAGAGAGAAGTTGACTCTCGAACCACCACTGTCGTCGTTGTTCGGACGTTTGGGTGGTGTCGGTTGTTTCTCCCCTTGTTGTGCAATCCGAAGTCTGCATTCAAATTCATAGTGGCGTGATTTGCCACAGTAGGTACACTGAGCAGTATCTCGATTTACTACATCGCGTGATCCATTTCCACGTCCGCGTCCTCCACGTGCATTACGTATAAAGGGGGTTCTTTGGATACCATTGGCCTGAAGTGCACTATTGTTACGTTCCTGTGGTGGAGGTAGGGACGCTTGCTCTTCAATACGACGTAGTTCAATTCTTCTTTGCTCTGAAACAATTCTGGCTCGAAGGGCATCCATGGATCTCTCATTATCAGGGATGTTATCCCATGTAGATGCAAGAAAACCGAATCTGGCAGGAAGACTACACATGATGGTAGTAATCAAATCGTGCTCTGTGATGTTGACGCCAAGGTCGTTCAGTTCGGTTGCCATTGACTCCAGAGCAGTGATGTGTACCATGATGTCTTCACCAGCAGTGGGTCTCAAGTTGAGGAAATCTCTGTGGAGGAGATGTTTGTTGTCGGCAGCACGCTGAAGATATTGCGTCTCGAGTCTTGTCCACATCTCATGACTGTTTCTGCTGTTGAGGAGAGCCAACTTCCTTGTTTCGTCACAGCTGTTGAAGATAAGGAATCTACCATAGCAGTCTCTCATTCTCCACTCTTCGATCTCAGCAGCATTGATTACTTGCTGGTTCTCTTCTACCTCCTCGAACTGTTGAACCGGTTCAATGAGTAAACCCTGTAAGATTGCAACAGTGAGTAGCAGATTAGAATTTAGCATATTCTCTTCTAATATATTAAATTAGGTTACATACCTCAACGATGGGTCTTAGATTCTTCAATGTGAACATCATTTCCATGTTGTGTCTCCACGTAATGAAATCTTTTCCATCAAATCTTTTTAAGTGTTTGATCACATCAAGAGAATAGTTTTGAGCCATCTTGGAATGTTAAACGTATAGCTTTTAGCGTTTAGCCTGGGCCCATAACCTGTTAGCATATCGTATTCCAGTTAGTCACACAATCTCTCAACTGGATACACATAGTAATAATAGGAATGATAATCGTATTAGTACTTACACTCAAAGTTGAATAAAAGATAAGTCGCACACAATTAGGTTTGTAAGATCTGGACCGATAGATCATGTATTGTTACTCGAAGCAACAACGAACAAGAAGAAGGAACAGATAGACTTTTGTCTTGCTAGGTTAAATACAGACGAACTACTCGCGTTGATGACGTTCTTCATTCGTCTTGCTGCGTCACACAGAGTTGGTTCTGCAACCCCCTTGGTTTCCGCAACCAATCAATTGTGCGTATCTAGTTGGTGTTAATAATGAATCACAACAAGCTGGACATAATGAAACTCAACCGGATGTACTGCAAGCTCTAAACAGCGTCTCGTTTTTCGCTTCTTGCCGGCTGCAACGATACAAGAATCTCGATTAAAGACGTCATCATTCCCTAATTATCTATTTGTTGTGCATGTTATGTTAAACGTCACATACAAATCTTCATGGCATTCCTAATTTTACCATGTTTTTTGGTGCAGGGTTTTTTCGCTTTTTTCTTGAATCTTTCTTTCCTTTTACGCACAAATTCTAAATGTATCTGTAATACATGAACGAAGTGATTGGCTGCACTTGATTGCATTGTAGTCATAGCTGTTAATTTTTGGAAGAAGTGAAACACTAACACAACCCCCCCCCCTTTTTTTAGGTCACAGTTACACTTAAACAAAACACTTAAACAGTTACACGAGGATGGCAACGTCACGGCTGAGGAGTTGATTTCTTTTACAAACGGTTCGTCCAGGGTGTTGACTCAATTTCAAAAACTGGAAATTTGTTTCTTTTTTCTTCCACATTTTTTAGGTAAATTCATGGAAGAGGAAAAATTGCGTAGTGGGATCAGATTCGTCGCCAAAATCCCACGAAACGATTTGGGTAAAATTGTGCGACCGGAGCTCGTGCAGTTATTGAAGTTTAAACGTTTTTAACAAGCCAAGAAATAAAACAACGCTGAAAAATACTCCAAAGAAAGTGTTCTTTATGTTAAGCTTATTTTAAAATTCCACTAACTCTTTTCACCTTCATTTCATCTGCAGAAAATGTTCTTAAAAATGGTCCGTTGTACCCAAAATTTAGGGATGAGTGTCCTACATGACTTGGATCACATCGCGTTGATTAGATTAAGAGTTGCGAAGGAGAAATTTGTTTCGTCCTAGATCTTTACTTTTGAGGTTCCCACATTGGAATTTCCTCTTCAGTTGGTTTCCTCCCTCCATCGAACCGAAAATGCCAATCGTCGACAGAGAGATCATCAGGGAGAAGATCCCATACGACGAATTAACCACACCCAAAGTTCCGCTGGGCATTTTCATCGAAATGCGATCCAGAAAAATGTAGACGAGCTAGGCGATGGCAAATGGCAAGTAAAGGATCGACTTTCTAACTTGTTAGACTCGAATAGAACTTGTGTAAATTGTCTTTTTAATGTTTTAGACGGATGTGTCGACAGGCAAATCGATAACATACAGTCAGTTGCTCAACAACATGAAGTCGGTGGCTTCTGGGATACGCAGAAGACGGGTGATAATTTGGTCGTCATTAGTTGCAATCACATCGAATTGCCTCTGATGTCGATGGCCGTTTGGAGAGCTGGGGGCTCGCAAGCTTGTCTCGGTGTTAATTTACCCCACGGTGATTAAATTAATTTTACAATATTTTGACCGTTTTATTTTTAAATTATTATTATCACTGGGGGTTCTATAAAAAGATGTGATTGAAATGCGCATTTGGGAAGTCGGTAGTAAATTTGTGCTGATCTATAAGTGATAACGCACGTGCCGGTCGCATCGTGGACGTTGTTAAGCGATTGGACTTTGCACGACAAGTTTTCGTGATTGGAGATACACACGTGGAAGGCTGCACTTTGTTCGATGAATTACTACAGGACTCGGGGGACGGTAATTAAAAAAAATACCATTTGGGGTTTTATAAAAAAAGTGATTAAAGTCGATAGAGGCGCTGCAATCGAATTCGTCTGCTGACTTCCGTCTTATTTTATTCGTAATCGTTACTTGTTGCACGTTGTTTGTCCTTGCATCTCTAATCTCTTTTTATTTCCCATGTATTCCTTTCTAAAAATGTCATAAGACTTAAGAGTGCCCTGAAATCCTGTGTGATGTTGATGACAATTCAATCGCCTTGTTGGCTTACACCAGTGGTACAACTGGACTTTCTAAATGCATCGTTTTGTCAAATCAAATGGTTGTTGGAAGTTTTGCCAGGTCCCAGTAAGTTTTTTCCCTACACTTTTTCTTCTAATGGTTGAAAAGTAGATGCAAACTGATATTTTTTTTGTTTGTTTTTTTGGCAGGGGATCTGCCATGAAAAGGTCCATCAAGTTCCTTTTCGTCAATCCAATGAACAACACTGTTGGATTTTCAATGGCTCTAGGTACCTCCCTCGGAAACTTGACAACTACTGCCTCTCAGACTTCAGCGAAGAGAACTTGTTGCTGGTTGCAATCGCTCCAGTCAAGGTGTGGCAAAGCTCAGACCCCTTTTTATTTTACTGTGATTATGAAGCTTCTAAATCGTGTTCTTATCATTGTACAGCCTCTGGCAGTCAGCCTGTTTCCCGCCCATGTTGCGTTGATTTGCAAACATCCAGATTTAGATCGGCACAACTTGTCGAGTGTCATGAGCATTTCTGTGATTGATCAGTCAACCCAATCTACGAGCTCCAGATTTTTGACAAGCTGCAGAATTTGTTTTCCTTTCACAACGTAACCACAAATCAATTGGGGCTGTATTAATCCATTTTCATTAATTTGTTTTGGTTTGTCTTTTGGTTGCAGATTTATGGAATTAGTGAAATTGGATTGATTTGTCGAGGTCACACAACTGCTTCATCATCCGATAATTTTACATTGGGTAAAACTAAAGCCATTGCAGGTAGGCTACTTTTCAATTGCCCTAGCTTTATTTTGTAGTTTACCAAGTTCAAATGTTTTATTTTTTTTTTTTACAATAAACCTAAGGTCATGTTTTTGGATCGGTTGTAATGGTAGCATCCTTCTACAAAATCAAGGTATGTTTAATAACGAATAATTCAAATGACCGAATTAACTTTAATTCAAATCTAGGTCATTGACAGGGACACTGGCAAAAAACTTGGCCCTAATGAAGTTGGTGAAATCTGCGTCAAGTCGCCATTCATGCTGAAGGAATACCTCAACAGGCCAGAGGTATTTGTAAAAGAAACATTAAATTTTCTCAAAACATGTATTGCTGTATATAATGCTATTGTTTACAGGAGACGGCCGAGTTCCTATAAGATGGATGGGCCCATACGGGAGATAAAGGCTACTACGATGAATTAGAATACGTTTTCATTATCGGACGATACAAGGAGCTCATCAAATATCGCAACGTTCACGTAAAATGAAACTCATTTCATTGTTGGAAGACTACATTTTCAACTATGGAAATGATAGGTCGTGCCGACTAGCGTTGAAAAGCACATGATGACCCATCCGGCCTTCGAGGACGTGGCCGTTGTCGGTTTACTTCACGAGGAAGACGGTGAAAGGCCCTTGGCGTTCGTCGTTTTGTCTGAGAACACCAAAGTCACGGCCGAGGAGTTGATTTCTTATACCAACGGTAAATTCAAGGCGATTAGTTAAAGGAGGAATTATTGATTTGATCCTTTTGTTGATTATTTATAGGCAAAGTGATGGAAGAAGAGAAATTGCGTGGCGGGATCCGATTCATCGAGAAAATCCCACGAAACGATTCAGGCAAAATAATCCGTCCAGCACTCATGAAAATCAGTTGTTAATTTAAATGCCCTCACCAATTTTCTTTCCACTTTTATCTTGTATTTCCCTTTCCAACACTCGTTCAAAATTTTTGATTTCCTAGTTTAGTAGCTCAGATACCCAGTCATGGTGTTAATCCTAGGATTAAGAAATTTAATAAAAATGGAAACACCGATTTGATGCACTAGCGTTTCAGGCACAAAATGCTCGTCATGTCGACGGTTTAACTTTACACTTAATTTCTAGATCAGATTTTTCGGTTGAAGCACTTAATTTAATTACCGACATCACAATTTCTGTAATTTCTGATTTTTGTTTCCAGGTTTTGCATTCTATGAGTTTACGAATGCCATCAAGAAGCAGTCGGATTCATTAATGTACTGTGTTGTGTGTTCATCCAATCTTAAAATTTTGTGCAATTGTCGCTCTTTTCTATAGGTTTTTTTTTCTTGATTGACGAAGTTCTAATCTGACTTCTGATCAAAGACTTTTGGGGAAATCAGGATATTTCGGTAAGATTCAAAATGTCCATCGTGTTACAGAAGTAAAAATCGATTACTTGTTTTTTCTTTTTCTTGCAGAAAACGAGAGCCACTTGAAATTAAAATCCTAACTACCAACTATGTCGATCAGATTTCATGTCTTTATTACCTGCCCCAAAAAATGTATTTGTGCACCAGACATGACCTTTAAGCATAATTTTTCACGCGACACTCAGAAGCAATCCTAAAAGTTTAATGTAAATATTTCTATATTGTATATTTTAGAAAATCTTATCTGGATAAAGATGTCTAAAAGACTGAGAGACTGCTTTTTCGCAGATGTTTTCATCCGGATGATGGAGGGGGATTCTCAGCCATGGTTTGCGCGATCCAGCCAGCGTAAGCGGAGACTCGGGTAAACACGGCGGGAGCGTTAGGATCACTACATTGACTACTGCTGGAAAAGAAGCTGGCGATACCTACTTGAGATCCGTTAACAAGAATCGGACCACCTTCGTCATCCTGGTTGAAACGAACAAGAAATCGAACAATTAATGGTAAGTAATAAGTGACCCAAATTTAAATCGTTTAAAATAGAAATCAAACCGACCACACAGATGGAGCTGGTTGATCCGGCGGCACACATCATCGTATTCACGTTGAATAAGCTGCCCCATTTTTGGCCACAGTCTTGGTTAGTGAGAATTTGGACGTCGGCAGCCTTCAACGTGTCGGAACTATACCCTCCTATTTTCATTACAACAATCAATCCAAATTTAAGTTAAAAAAAACTGAATGAAAACAACAACTGAATATTTTCACCATCAGATGTTAGTCCCCATCCAGCGATTATGGCGTTCGAACTCTCGTAACTATCGAAATTTCTTAGGGCCAGTCTCTTAGTTGTTAATTTTCTAGTTGTTTTAGTGGTTGGCTTCGTTGTTTTAGTAGTCGGTTTTGTTGTTGTTTTTGTCGTTGGTTTCGTAGTGGTTTTCGTTGTTGTTTTGGTGGTTGGCTTAGTGGTTGTTTTAGTGGTTGGCTTTGTAGTTGTTTTAGTGGTTGGCCTTGTAGTTGTTTTAGTGGTTGGCCTTGTAGTTGTTTTGGTGGTTGGCTTCGTAGTTGTTTTAGTGTTTGGCCTTGTAGTTGTTTTAGTGGTTGGCCTTGTAGTTGTTTTAGTGGTTGGCCTTGTAGTTGTTTTAGTGGTTGGCCTTGTAGTTGTTTTAGTGGTTGGCTTTGTAGTTGTTTTAGTTGTTGGCTTCGTAGTTGTTTTAGTGGTTGGCTTCGTAGTTGTTTTAGTGGTTGGCCTTGTAGTTGTCTTAGTGGTTGGCTTTGTAGTTGTTTTAGTGGTTGGCTTTGTAGTTGTTTTAGTGGTTGGCTTTGTAGTTGTTTTAGTGGTTGGTTTTGTAGTTGTTTTAGTGGTTGGCCTTGTAGTTGTTCTAGTGGTTGGCCTTGTAGTTGTTTTAGTGGTTGGCCTTGTAGTTGTTTTCGTGGTTGGCTTCGTTGTAGTTTTAGTTGTCGTCGTTGGTTTCGTTGTGGGCTCTAAAGTAGTAGATTCGGTGGTTTTGACTTCTTTGGTTGTTGTGAGTTCCTCTGTTGTTGTTGGTTCTTTGGTTGTTGTGGGTTCCTTGGTTGTTGTGGGTTCCTCAGTTGTTGGTTCCTCGGTTGTTCTGGGTTCCTCGGTTGTTGTTGGTTCCTCGGTTGTTGTTGGTTCTTCGGTTGTTGTTGGTTCTTCAGTAGTTGTTGGTTCTTCGGTTGTTATTGGTTCTTCAGTAGTTGTTGGTTCTTCGGTTGTTGGTTCTTCGGTCGTTGTGGGTTCTTCGGTCGTAGTGGGTTCCTCGGTTGTTGTTGGTTCTTCGGTTGTTGTTGGTTCTGCGGTTGTTGTTGGTTCTTCAGTAGTTGTTGGTTCTTCGGTTGTTGTTGGTTCTTCGGTTGTTGTTGGTTCTTCAGTAGATGTTGGTTCTGCGGTTGTTGTTGGTTCTTCAGTAGTTGTTGGTTCTTCGGTTGTTGTTGGTTCTTCAGTAGTTGTAGGTTCTTCGGTTGTTGTTGGTTCTTCAGTAGTTGTAGGTTCTTCGGTAGTTGTGGGTTCCTCTGCTGTTGTCGGTTCCTCAGTTGTTGGTTCCTCGGTTGTTGTGGGTTCTTCGGTTGTTGTTGGTTCCTCAGTTGTTGTTGGTTCTTCAGTAGTTGTTGGTTCTTTGGTTGTTGTGGGTTCTTCAGTAGTTGTTGGTTCTTCAGTAGTTGTTGGTTCTTCGGTTGTTGTGGTTTCTTCGGTCGTTGTGGGTTCCTCGGTTGTTATTGGTTCTTCGGTTGTTGGTTCTTCGGTCGTTGTGGGTTCTTCGGTCGTTGTGGGTTCCTCGGTTGTTGTTGGTTCTTCAGTAGTTGTTGGTTCTTTGGTTGTTGGTTCTTCGGTCGTTGTGGGTTCCTCGGTTGTTTTTGGTTCTTCGGTTGTTGTTGGTTCTTCTGTAGTTGTTGGTTCTTCGGTTGTTGTTGGTTCTTCGGTTGTTGTTGGTTCTTCAGTAGTTGTTGGTTCTTCGGTTGTTGTTGGTTCTGCGGTTGTTGTAGGTTCTTCAGTAGTTGTTGGTTCTCCGGTTGTTGTTGGTTCTTCAGTAGTTGTTGGTTCTTCGGTTGTTGTTGGTTCTTCGGTCGTTGTGGGTTCTTCGGTTGTTGTTGGTTCTTCAGTAGTTGTTGGTTCTTCGGTTGTTGTTGGTTCTTCGGTCGTTGTGGGTTCTTCGGTTGTTGTTGGTTCTTCAGTAGTTGTTGGTTCTTCGGTTGTTGTTGGTTCTTCGGTCGTTGTGGGTTCTTCGGTCGTTGTGGGTTCCTCGGTTGTTTTTGGTTCTTCGGTTGTTGTTGGTTCTTCTGTAGTTGTTGGTTCTTCGGTTGTTGTTGGTTCTTCGGTCGTTGTGGGTTCTTCGGTCGTAGTGGGTTCCTCGGTTGTTGTTGGTTCTTCGGTTGTTGTTGGTTCTGCGGTTGTTGTTGGTTCTTCAGTAGTTGTTGGTTCTTCGGTTGTTGTTGGTTCTTCAGTAGTTGTTGGTTCTTCGGTTGTTGTTGGTTCTTCGGTGGTTGTGGGTTCTTTGGTGGTTGTGATTTCTTCAGTCGTTGTGGGTTCCTCTGTTGTTGTTGGTTCTTCGGTTGTAGAAGTTTCAGTTGTTGTTTCTTGTGTTACTGATTGCGCTGTTGTTGTTGTTTCCTCTGCAGTTGGGACTGGAGTAATCGTTGTTACGGGTGAGTCTAAAACTATGATGGCGATGTCATTAACCTAAAATTTTACGTGTTCGTCATGTTTAGGAGCTTCCGTTATATTAATAAGATAGAAAAGCAAGCTTATCAGCTCGCCGCGAAGGGATAGTCGTAAGCCAGTTGAAAACTGTCTTAAATGACAAATTTAAGGCCTATGATTAAGTCGGACTTATTCACAATTCACGCTTTTTTTCAGACTTTTTGGTCTTAAAACGGGATTTTTCTGACACAGTTCAATATCCTTGCAAGTTATTTACGTTTGGTTTGATCAACTCATATTTTCCAATTTTTACACGTAAAGTTCAATAATTGAATTTAAAAATAACCATCATTTAGTCAAATAACTACAAAACATAAATAACATCTGGTGGTGATTTTATAGGAAAGTGAAAAAGTTGTAGTCGCAACCGCCAGATGTCACTAGTCGTTAAGTAATTATTTTAGCAGTTTTTCATTAATTACAGGAGAACTAATTAAGTAAATAAAATTATTTTTGTTTTGGTCGCACCGCACATTATTTGTCTAGTTTTTAAGACCAAAAAGTCTGAAATGTGTCGTAAAACGCCCGACCTATGGAGCGTTACATACATACATACATACAGTCCCCTCCATAAGTATGGGATCACCCCGCGCCGTTCCATAAGGCGGCGTGTATTTTTCATATGGGTTTTCGGGTGGCAAAAATCGAAAAAATGTCATAAATTCACCAAACTTGGGATTTATGTCATTTTACGTCTTTTCTATTGTCTGAATTTTTTTCAGATTTTTTCCCCTATTTTTTATGCCTAGAAAAGTGGCGCACAAAGTATCGGATCACTCCGACGCCGGCCGTGTTGTCTTATGGCGCAAATGGGCTTTTCATATTGCTTTTTATATAATTAATTTTCTAGAAGGAATTTTTATTTTCAAACTCTTTTTACATTTCCCTTTTATAAATTAACTGTAAGATTTCCATTATGATCGGAACCATTTCCGAATTTTCCCAGATTTATTAATTTCCCCAGTTGCTAAAATAAGAGACTGCAGAAGACTTCATTTACGGTTTACAACCTCTATCAGCTGACGTAGGCCAGAAAATTAGTGTCGTTTCTATACACCACTGGCGCTCTGCTTCCTTTTTTACTTAAGGGGCGTATAGAAACGACACTAATTTTCCGGCCTACGGCCTACGGCTGGCTGGCGTGATCCCATACTTATGGAGGGGACTGTACATACAGACAAAGTGACATGGCTTTTTTTTTCTGCGTATGCGATTATTAGCTTCGCCCTTCGGGCTCGCAATTAAGAAAGGAACACTAATAGAAAGACTTACGTAACCGGTGCCAATACTGGAGTAGTTTTTATGGACGATAATTTTGGACACGGATCTCGTAATGGAGCCCGTTCCTTCACCAGTTACACTTAACGTATTCAGGTACACCTTGGAATCCCAGATCTCATAGGCGCTGGTGGAATGTCTGGCAAAGAAATCATCAGAGGTGATAAGAACTCAGCCAAACACTTTGACTCGTATTAAAATAACGCATAATAAACTTGTCTTATTATTACAGAGTAACGCAGTGGGCCGCTGTCAAGACATAGGAAGGAGCAATTAAAGTTCCAGCACAAGCACTCCGTAAGGAAAGAATACTTGCCTGCAATGAAATGTTATATTCAATACGAATATTGACATGAATAAGAAAATAGGGCATCAAGAGAAATGAGAGAGCAATTACCGTAAATGGATATTGGCCAGCTGGAGCGTCGATTCCACCAATGATCCTCAGGTTTGTAGCGTCATTTTCTAATTAAATTACATTAAATTACTTTTTTTGGTGAAATAATTCTACTTGTGTATCATAAGTTTATACAGATCATTACCTCCAGCAATTTTGAGGAAAGATTTTGAAAAAGTGGATCCAACCAAAAAAAGGAAGGTAGTAATAGCCTAATATCATTAAAGTAGACTTAAACGTAAGCGCAAGAGTGAGAGAAAAATAATTGCCGAAAATATTACCCAAACATTAAGATGCATTGTTTGAAAATTGTCGAGCCTCGAGCGGACCTCAAAATGCCAGTGGTCGGGTAAGGCGCTCAACTAATTCCATTTGCTGAGGTAACCCCTTAATATATTTGAAATTCACCCGTATAGTTGAGCCGGGTTTACTTATAAATCGGCTTATGGTATACGAGCAGTGTCTTTTCGCCACCTCCCAATAGTAGAGGGCGTGCAGTTGACAACTGGCTCGGTCTGCGCGCAGAGAAAATAAGGCGGCGATATGTTTTGTGGCGCTCTGTCATTGGTGGGCCATATGTATTCCTATTGCGTTCGTTATTCTTTGCATGACGCAGGTTCACTCGAGTGCTATCCGTAGCTTACTGTCCTACACTGAAACGTTTCGAAATGACAGAACGTCTGTTTCAGATCGTCAACTTGATAACTTGATGGACAGGTGCTCACATAGATATGTTGCTAGTTGAAAAAAATAACGAAAATATAGTCACGTCAGGTTAGGTATGGGCTACTGATTACTAGACAGTGACAAACGGTGTGCATTAGCCGTGCTTTGCGTGACGAAGGCTATGCAGCGGCAGGACTACAGCTATATGCTATATGTTTGCATTTCACATGAACGTTTGGGAATGAAAAAAAGCTCCGGTTCAGTATAATTCAGTTTATCACACTTTTCGAAATGGGCACACGCATGTGTTGGCCAGTTGCAAACCAACTTGCTCAGATATCTGATTAGGCTCTGTAGTGTGCGCACCATGTTGTGTCACTTGTGTGACCATATTTTTTTCGAAACTGGCAAATGCCGAGTGGACTTCAACATAAACAACAGCCCTCTAGCACGATATACTGTACACATATGATATCCAACAGTTTTTTTTTCTACAAATCGTTATGCACTGGATATAGTTATGAATTATGAGAATCGCAGAATTTTTTTGGTGCCAATTTCTCTTGTGACTTTATGCCCGGAAAAATATAATCGATTAAATTACTTCAAAATGCCTAGAAGTAAATGACACAATTATTATTTAGCAAATAACCCATAAAATAAAAATTTGATTATGCATAATCCGGGCTTTGTTTTAGAAATCGTTATTCATTAGAGATAAATGAAAATCTTAAAAATTATTTGACAACTTCTTCTCGTGCAGACGATGTTACGGAGTATTTCGATTGACAGATGAATTAGTGAAACGTTGAAGGCAAACAAAATAAGAACTTAAGAAGGTGTGTTATTAGATCTGCCAATTCAATCAGATTCTCTACTAAATACTTAATTCACTACTTCATCATGATGAAAATTTATTTCAACTTCAGTGTTAATCTATGTACCTTAAAACTACACATCAGTATCAGTTCTGGTAACATATAAAATGTTATGATATGTATTTTTTTAAATGTGTATTTGAAATAATACACCATTTTTATTTCTGCTTGCAGGGAATAATAACTGTTCAGAGATTCATCAGTTCAAATGTCAATGAGGTAATGTTGCACTGAAAAGAAAGTTAAGTTATTGTAAAGGCATGTCACTTTGAAATGGACTTGTGGTTTGCAGTCTGTTTTCGATCAGCATTGCTGATCCAAACATGGTGCATATTTCCCACTGATGGTGCATATTTCCCCGAGTGGTATAGAGGATACAATTTTTTTCTATGAAAATGTTTAGCTTACACAAATGTCTTTCTCTCAATAGGGCTATCTGCTTGGCGAGAAGGAATCAAAACACGTAAATTGATTTGATGGCAGATGGCTGTTTTTCAGAATAATATGTATATGGACTATTGGAGACCATGGGAACAAGTTAGTATACAGTTTTTGAATCATGATCATGTGTTATTAACTAAGAATTCGAAATTTAGTTAAGTATCACCAATGTGGTTGTGAGATTCAAAAAAGAAGCCTTTTTTGTTTGGAGATTTTATAGTTTTTAAGGGGTAGGTGCAACTGAATTCGATTCCTAATACAAGTAGCTTACGATTCGTTCAACTCCTCCCCCGTTGTGCGTTATCAGGCGGGCACACATGTGCGCCGCCAATAGCGTCACTCCAAATAGGTAGAACTGGGTTTAAATACCAGTCGTCCCAATGCTTGATATTAACAGTTGAACTGCAGAACTGTAGTTGAACTTATCTCGATTGATAGCTGCTCGTTGTTGTAAGATGTTATTGCAATTGCAATTATTGTTATTCATATAGCATGCACTTCACTTAATATTTCTTGTTTTCTTAAAGGGAGGAAATGGAAATGAAAGCAGCGACAATTCTGACTGTCCTTTGGTCCTTCTGCTGGATGATCCAAGGCATCGAAGGCAACCCCGTTCGACCATCAGAAATGAGACAATCGGCGGGATACGGACCCCCACTGACTGAAGCTGAACTCAATTGCATACCAGTGTACGCTAAATCCGGTAAGAAACTGACTTTCAAGTGTATTTGATTAATCGTCAGTTATTTATGCCTTTAACTTTGCTGATTTTTACCTTGCCTTGCTTAGCAACGTACCGAAATAATTCGGAGGGAAATGATATCATACCGTTTCCGTTTGCCAGTAAAAATGCCTATTTGGGAAACAAATGGCCCAATCCTTCCCAAATCCCCTATGAAATCGACTCCACATTTGGTAACTTTTAATTTGATACAACACAGCAATAACAGATTTGCCAGACTAAGCCTCTTTTCCCTGTACGAATTAGATGCGAAAGGTCGGTGTGCGATTGGCAATGCCATGAACGCATATCACAAGAACACTTGCATCCGATTTGTACCGCGAACGAATGAAGTCGACTACGTTCAGATCAGGAGATTGGACATTACCGGGTAAGTAAACACAATAGAGGATGGTGGTTCAAATTTTATTTAATTAGCGCAACATAGGCTACGCAATTATGCTACTGCTCTTATTCTGTACTTTCGTCAATTTTTTTTTTCTATCAACATAGTTGGAGCTGTAATTCAATGGGACTCGGTTACTATCAAAACTATGGAGCCCACCAGGTCAACTTGGCTCCGGCCTGTTACGCCTCGCAAACGGGCACCACGATGCACGAGCTTATGCATCGCGTCGGCTTTCATCACGAGCACACTCGCCCTGATCGCGACAATTATGTCAATGTTATTTGGGCAAACATTGATTCGAGTGAGTTTTACTTTGCCATTTGCTGAAATAGTGGAGAGAAAAAAATGACAACTTTTCTTATTTATTTTTTTAAGGTTGGCAGTCACAGTATGCTATTGCAACTGGTTCAGACCTAATCCTGAGTTACGACTACGGTAAGTTTAATCATCATGTACATACCTTTTAATCACTAAATATTCGTGAGCAATTTGCACAATCGACAAAATAATGCCTTTTATTTGGTTGCCTAAAGACGTGGTATGACTAATTTTTTTAAGTAGGCTACTCGTATATAAGGATTGGCTTGCGTCAACAGTACATTCTTTAATTTTGCGTGTGCACAGGTTCCGTGATGCACTACGGATTGGGAACTGAAATGACAACAAAACAAAATCTGAAACGTGCCCTTGTAGGACAGCGATATGGTTTTAGTAAGGTGGGTGTCAAAAAAATATGTAATCCTATTGCTATGACGTGTACCAAGTGAATAATTACTTGGTTATTTACGCTTTGTCTCTAATTGTTTGATTCTTGTTTCGTTTCCCATTCAGCTGGATGTTATGAAACTCAACCGGATGTACTGTAAGCTCTAAACAGCGGCTTCATTGCTTGCTGCAACGGTATAATAATCCTGATTGAAGACATCGCCATTCACGTATTATTTCTAAATATCTATCCGTTGTGCATGTTTTGTTAACAATGACGTACACAGTTTTATGCATTCACAATTTTACCATGTTTTGGTGCAGGGTACTTGCACGTTTCAGTTGGGATCTTTCCTGCCTTATAGGCGCACATTCCAAACGTATCTGTAATACATGATCGAAGTGGTTGGCTGCACTTGATAGCATGTATATAATTAGTTGTTAATTTTGGGAGAAGCAAAACACCGCAACACAAAACCACCCCCTTTTATTAGGTCACCAATCACTGAATCAGCACAATTAACTTTGGTGATCAAGCAAAAGCTTTAATTTTCAATATTGGATCGATTGGCTTTTTAAAATTGGCGTCACAAATCGATTTTTTTTTTAATATTTGAAAACATACAAACTTATAAGACCAATTTTTAGAATCCAATCAATCATTCATCCATTCATTATTTGAGAACAAAAGAATTCATTCAGGAAATGTGTTTCTTTGGGTAACCTCATGTAATACTTGACAGTTTATGATGTAATCTCAGTTTCATATCAAAAGAAAACTCGGTTAACTATTCGACAATGACTTTTCACAAGCGCAATCCTCTATAACAGAAACCATTTGATGGAAAAGATCAGCCACAATCGAAATTGTCGAGCTTTTCCAAACCTCTGGCAGGAGGCAACTCATCGTTTCGATCCTTAAAAAAAAAGCTGAGCGAGTTGTTTTCGACGTTTTTTTCTCACTTGGTGTCGTTTTAACTTTTAGTTAGGTAAAACATTTCATTTGTTTGAATTTTGGAATTTTCAACATGAATGGTTTGACCGCTAGATGGTGGGTAGCTCGAGTGGATTTTCGGGGGAGGGGGTTACAGGTTCGTCTGCTGACTGCTCGACCAATTTTGTTATCTTGTGGAAAGAAATGGATTTTAGTACTTGAAATATGTAGGGCAACTGGCAAGTAAGTTACTATTATTATTTTTATTTTATTTTACTATTCTGAGAAAGTTGTGAATAGAAAAATAACCCAAAGAATTCATGTATTGAATTGATGACGTTCTTTGTACTTTAGCAGATCTGCATAGTTTACTCTAGGTCGTGCTTTAGCCTTGCACAAGTGAGTGTAAACAAGAGGGCGCTAATTTATTATCAACGTAGAAAAATGTGGCGAGAGTATAAAGGATGACCCATTTCAGCATTGGATATTTAGAACCTCCAAATCTCCTGTATAGAATGAAATGGATTCTGATTCTCTTTCTTCTGGCTGTCGCTGTGGTAAGTTGTTTCTACAGTTGCTCTTTGATGTCAAACTGTCTCCATTCATTCCAAATATTCTGTTGTTCAATTCCAACTACTACTAAGAAAGAAGGCGGCCTTGAAACTCCGACTAGACGATGACGACCAACAAGAAACCAACGTCGACCAGTACCCACTGCTGTATAGGTTACTGATGGTGTCCAGTCTCACCACTTTATTAGTGACTACGGGAATCATGACAGGAGATGCTTCTAAGTCACCAGCATAGTCGTGCCAGTAAGAAAGAGAAATCCGGTTGGCATTCACCACCTTCACTTTAGAGACTGGTTACGCTTCTATATTGATGTAAGTAATGCAACGATTTTGATTAATATGCAAAGACCATTGTACTGTACTTGATAGAATGATGACATAACTTCTCTGACTGCCGACAGAAAGACGCATTGATTGCCCTGGGAAACAACCAACTTGATGGCTACGTGATGTGTTGTCAATTCAAGTAATTAATCGAACGCCACAACATATAATTGGCTGGCTAATTGCACTGATGGGATGGACTGACGGTATAGGCTTTCCACCATAATTCTTTGTTTTTATTGTTAATGTTCTGTATTTATTCCAAGGTGAATGCTGACCGTCCAACGCTGCTGGGCGTGCTGCTAGACAAGATGCTGGACGAGATCCTGGACGAGCTGCTGGGCGAGATACTGGACGAGCTGCTGGGCGAGATCCTGGACGAGATTCTGGAGGAATTTCAACTTGAATTTACAGCAGGTGTTGCCAATCTACCAGGGATGGACCGAAAAATGAAAAAGTAAACGAGATAATTGTTATAGATTTAGAATAGGACTCGTAATCGTTTGAGTTTGAATTTCTTATTTCCTATTACCTCCAGGGCGCCTTTCAAAGGATCAGAAATGTCTTCACTTTGCTCCCGGATATCTTGCTTTACGCCGTGTAGCACATTCTGCCCGCTGTTGTCCAAGGAGTTTGGAAAATTTGCCGCCAAGTGAAGTGGAGTGACACCATTTTCATCAGCGACGTAGGGGTCAGCTCCTTTTGATAACAGGAAGCGAGCGGCAGTCGCGTTGGATGTTGCCAGTGCGAAATGAAGGACAGTCAATCCAAATTTGCCACCTTCATTGATGTCAACTTTGTCGCTTGCCAGAAGTAAGTCGAAAATTTCGTTTGCTTTTTCTTGTGTCGCTGCCACTTGAAACGGAGTGAGACCTTTGTTGTTGCGTCTGCTGGGATCGGCTCCTATTTCCAGCAAACGTCTAACCCAATTCACCCTGTTGGGTTAACACCCATCGAGCAAAAATCGAAAGAGCTCAGAGTCCGATATTTCGTGCTTATCTCCAACAGGTTTGTTATCGGCGTCGGGACACGTAGAACAACTTTTGCCGGGACTCGCCAACCAAATATTGCCCCATACCTGGAATACGTTTAGTGATGTTTTCCTTATTCACAGTCACGAATGTTTTCAAGTCGAAATTAGTTTTCCTTTATTCGCTGCTTCGACTTTTCGGTGGGTTCGAGTGCACTGGTGCGTGATGTATCCGTTAGTGTTGAATCAACCGAAACGGACTGATATGAATTTCCTCACTTTTATCGCCAAGGGCCCCTTAGCGCGCCACCTGTGTGCGTGGTCTCATTTGTCGTATCTTGTTTGTCCTTTGATTACGTCATCCCCCGCCGTCAGCCCACCCAATGTCTCTTCCAAATTCATGGCTATTTCAGTTTTCTTTATTCATATCATTTTCTTTTGATTATGACGACTCTGTTTCTATTTTTCAGCTTTTTCGCCCGTCCCGACCCAACCGAAGGAGGTGGAAAATCCATCGCTGGAACAACCGGAACAACAACAACAGCAATCGATACAGCCGTTGCAGACGAGCCGGAGCGATTCGAGTCTGAACGGGGAACGTTCGAAATGATTAGCGAGTCGGAAAATGAGGGAGAGCAGCAGCAGACGCCAAAGGCTAACGTGGTGGCCCCTTTCGTCAGCCGACAGCCGGGCAAGAAATTCCGCCACGTCCTGGAAAAAGGTTTGAATTATTTAAATCTCAAAAACTGGACGGATTGGATTTGCTTAAATTTAAGCCTGGGGGAGCGGGGCAATTTAAAATATCGCAGACTGATGTCAGGTGTGTAGACTGTAGATGATTTCTAAATTAGATTTTAAAACGGCAGTCATGTTTTAGCAGATGATGTTTATTCAATCGAAAAAAAAACTTCTCAGACTGCCTTTTTGCGACGCCCCACAGTCCATCACACACACAAGAAATGAAAAGAAAAGTTACAAATCAATATTTGACCGTGTGCGCGTAGCACTGAGATTTTGTGTTTGAATCATCAATTTGTGTGGAACAGGCAATTTGCGACGACCAAGATTAGTTTCTCTGACTTTCTTTTACTACCAAACAAGTTAAATAGTTTCACTTCTTTTTTATTCGTAACAGATTATCCTCGAATGGCAACCTGGATTGTTTTCAACCGCCCAGGCGAATGGATACTAGTTTAAACATTGGAATTCCGCCATTTTATCGCTCGTTTTTTCTTTTTGGAGGATGAAGACAGTTCCCATACAGGCACTGGTAAAATTTCTCTCTACTTTCATTTTATCATTCAATTGACGTTGAAGATTTTACTTATTGACCCACTCTCTCAGATCGCAACGGCAGCGAATCGTTGGCGACAGTCGAGTCCTATTCTGTTCCACCCCGAGGTATAGAATACTGTTCTGTTGTTGCTGTTGTAAGTTCTACTGTTCATTGCAGCAGCTTGCTTGTTTTACTCTCTGCCTGTTTGACATTGGTGTCTCCATTGTCTCACTTCACTTTTAGGTTATACTCCGGATTTTGAAGCCCTCATCAGATCCAATTCTTTGCTGCCACTTCAAAGGTTGCGGTTACCACCGTAACGATTTCTAATTTAAGATAATCTGAAAATTGATTGATTTGAGGTAATGCTTGCTGTCGCTGCAATCTTACATGGGAATTTGTTACTTTTAAATAAGTCTCCATTCTACTTTCAGGTGAATCCTTCGCCGCTGTTTAATAGCCTTTATCCATTCGTGAAACTGAAGAGAGATTGCGGAAATTCAAGACGCATCAATAAGTTATTTTGTTGTAGATAAATTACAAGTGCATATCTGGGCTCCCTTCTTTTCTGTGGCCCCGTTTCCCTAATAACTAACCACTAACCAACGCCCGCCGGTGGTCACTCACCCGCTGTGAAACCAGGAGGAGGGGAGGGCTCTGGTCGAACGGGGACTTGGAAGGCGCATGATCCGATGAAAACTTTTGGAGGGTCATGTGTCTAACCCGGAAGCCTAGTATGACTACATCTCCCCAGTAAAACTTGCCTCGTACTTCTCTCTTCTTCTCGGTCCAGATAAATATCTCTGGGGGCCGTAGACATGTCCTATAACAGCATGTGCGAGTTAAACAAAGCAACCCACTACCCAATGAAACAAATAGCCATGGTTTATTTTTTGTGGAAATCTCCGTCAGTCAAGTTACAAAGACGATGCAGATTTCCGCAAAACTCATCCATCGCTTTTTGTCTCATTGCCGCAGCGGTGGTGGCGGGTTGCGTTTAAACTCGTGCAGTAGTAAACCGTCTTGAACCGGACGCTCTGTCTATTGAATTTTTTGAACATTTTAAAAGAAAAATAAAATTTGGTTCATATAGTGTATTCTTTTTTATTATTACAGATATTACATGGATAAGGTTTAACATTGGTTTGTAGGGTTAAGGGTTGCCTGGGTTGGTAGGTGAATGTTTTCGGGGTTTGAAGGATTTGGAAGGTATATGTTTGTGGGGTTAGGAGATTAATTGGTAATTTGGTAGGTATACATTTGTAGGGTTATAGATTAACTGAATTTTTATCCACACTTGAAATATCCCCCCTCCAACATCCACCACTTCACTTTCCCAACCCCAAAAACAATGTTATTTGTTTGACATAACCATCCCATATTTGTTTTTGTTGCTTCTGAACTTGTAAACGGTAAACTGCAATAGTCACGATGACAATTTAACAAAATATGATGCAACTTCGTTAACACAACATCAGAACGGCCAATTGAACTTGATGTAGAAAGATCTTTCACCAGCATAGGCTTCAACAACGTGCCACATCGGACAGCAACAACGCGAACATAAAAAACTGAACCTATAACCAAAATGAAATGAATTAATCCAGAGGAATAAATGTCACTTTACGTTATTTACAAGAGTTAAATCCCTCAGCTGGCTGCATCAAATCCATGTGTACGTTGGGCAGCAACAAAGAAGGTCATACTTTTACTAGACTGATAATCCTATTTATTAAAACAAACTCAATTACTATCAACTATCAAGGAAACAATGTGACTTAAATAAGTTAAATTACAAAAACAAAAATGACATAAGTTAAAGTCCATCCTTCAGAATAAAAGTTGCAAAAGAAACTACAGCTAGCAAGCATTTACAAGGTAGCCAACTGAAAATTCTACAACAAATAAGTTAAGAGATAGTCACCGACTAACTAAGTCTGTAGTCTCACAGTTAGAAAGTTGAACATATTTACCTAAATAGTTCTGAAGTGTTTCTTACAAAACGTACAGCTGGTACAGGAAAAAGAGGAATTTATCCTTGGCATGGTTGTCCAATATCAAAGAGCTCAATTTCACCTACATGAGGGGAGAAAAGAGTTACTTTTATAACAGAAAATCAAATGCGGTTTTGTTTTTCTTCTATTCAGACCTGGAGTGTTACAATTCTGGCTCGGGCATCACTCAATGAAGGGAAAGAATTGAGGTAAACACTAGTTGTCATCGAATGATTTTCAATCGTTGATATCCAACTCTTACAGCACTCTGTGCAGAACTCTACAAACAAATAATGGTTAAAGCTTTATTAAATTAAAATATCTATTATACTGCAGGGTTCTCACTTTTCAATGCTTGGCATCGTCTCTCAATAGTGGGTGGTGTCAAGTGAAGAAAGTTGGGGATCTTCATCAACTCTGCATTGGCAAATTTACCGGGTAGTGTTGCCCCCGGAACAACCCAGCCCTGATATAAGGGCAGCAGGACACTTAGCTGGATGAAAAGACCTCTGGCAACTGGCCTGACTGAGGGCCAATCTTGATCAAAAGCGCGTTAAGTTGGAACGCGAACTGCTGCTCTCTTGTATACTTTACGTCCGTAAGATCTCATATTAAACGACTTGTTTGCACTCAGATCCAGCGAACGGAATTCGTCATCTAATAAATTTTAACAGAAAGCAGGTTACAGCACATGCCATTCACGTGTAAATAATCTAATGATACTAAGTGTGAAGTTTAAATAAACTGGTACAATATATATGCAATTAACTGAGGTCATTTATTTAAACTATTCCAAGTATGTCATACAATATCTGTCTTTTGGCACTTACAGTCTGTTCGGGAGAGAGATCACAGTAAGAGTGGAGATAAGAACTTCTTGACATAAGTCACACAGAATAATAGAGTAGAGGGAGTTGATGCTAAACAGTCAAGATAGGAAGTTACCCTCTTGACTGATAGATGGCGTAGTTTGCTATTCTTACACTTTCCCTCAAACACGACATGCATATGAGACAAGAGGTAGTGTAAACGGGATAACGGGTTTGAAAAAACTTTCCCTCAAACATGACATCAGCATGGAGAGGATATGTTAGGAAAAATGAAGACAACCGATTATGACATGATTAACGAGTTTGCCATTGCCCTCTTGACTGCAAGATGGCGTAGTTTGCTATTCTTATACTTTCCCTCAAACACGACATACATATGAAACAAGAAGTAGTATAAACGGGATACCGGATTTGAAAAAAGAAAAAAAAACTTTCCCTTGATATGTGGTCTGTGGGCTGCATGTTTGCTGGTAACGTTGCTGTCCTATTCAATTTTGTGATCAGTATTTCATCTGTTTAGAACTTGCCGGCGCGGGGCGACACCTTTTTCCTGGAGGCGATATTGACGACCAACTCAAAACGGATATTCAAGTTACTTGGTACGGAATTCTACAGTGGTTTACGGAGGGCAACCATATATCTATTAAATTAATCGATAGGAACTCCAAACGAAAAAGTTTGGCCTGGTATATCTCAACTGCCAGACTACAAGCCATTACCCATCTATCAACCAGCAAGTAGCTTCGCGCACGTTGTTCCAAAGATGAGTCCCAAAGGCAGAGATTTACTTCAGGAATTGACTACAATTATGATATTTCTCAAGATTTTTTTTTTGACTTCCCTTTTGAATTCCATAGAAATTATTACTGTGCAATCCTGCTCTTCGGATTTCTGCAGATGACGCGATGGCGCATTACTATTTGCCGATTTACCTTCAAGTATAAAGCATCTATGTGAAGTTTAAATAAGCTACTAGTATGTTAAAAAATGTTACTTTTCAGCATTATTAATAGATCAAAGATAAAAAAAATAAAAAAAAATTAAGGAATTACTCAAATCCCCGATGACATAAACGGTAAAATTTAAATTTAATACCTCTGCTGATAGAGCGTGAATTTCGGGCGAAACACCAACAGTAGCGTAGTTGTCCGATACAGAAAAATTATTGACGGAAGAAACTTTGCCACTTTGATTTTCATGGAATGGAAAATTAAAATCTTGAGGTTGCAGGACGTGGCAGATGGTGAATCTTGAATTATCATGGATTTTAACACACTAAATATGACTGCAAACCATCCTCGTTGAAGCAGAGATTTTTGGGTTGAGACTTAGTATATGATGTAGACACTCGAGGCCTTTCTTCTGGTAATCAAACAGGAAATCCTTGTTCGAAGTGGCTTCGATCGTTGATAACTTTGACGGGTGGAAGGAGAACTTTCCTGGCTATTTCAGCTACTTCACCCATCGCTGATCGCTCACATTGATTTTGCAAAATGTAAAATTTAAAGTCCTTGAAGAAGAAAAAAAACGGCTTGAGGATGCCAATCGTCCAACACAATTCATAACCATTCGATTTAAAGGATTTTAAATTGAACTTTTGTAACTTTATTGATTTAGTAAGTGCAAAAGTAACGAAATTGGGAACAAGTTTGAACTGACCACTTGAAAAGAAAAAAGTGACAGCATGAGCAGACGCAATATTGCAGACGAAAATATTTCGCCATCTAGCGTTGGAAATTGCAAGTTTCAAACGGAAACTGTCAAGATTGATCCTGCCGGCGTCTGCCATAACAATAAAAAAAAGTTCGCTTTGTTGTGAGTGCGACTGCGAGAGTGTTTTAATTAATTTTGTTTTAAGTTCATTAAGAGTTTCCCGAGAATCAACAGGATTTCTTGTTCTATAATGCAGAAGTATGAAAAATTAGAAAGAATTGGCGAAGGTAATTTTCCGTACATGTTTGTTTTCCAACCGACACCAAGGATTAAAAGCATACAGACGTTTCACATGTGTGTAGTGAAATTAGCAATGATTTAATCTCCATCACTTTTCTTGCATTTCAATAGGCACATATGGAACTGTGTTTAAGGCCAAGAATAGAGAAAATCAGGGGATTGTGGCTCTGAAACGTGTCAGGCTTGTAAGTATATCACACATTTCTTTACATATGATATAAACTAACGGTTTTTATTGAAAAAAAGTTCAATAATAGGATGATGATGCTGAAATATTTGCATTTAGCAAACGACTTGGAGAAAATTTCAATGAAGCTACACTACGAACAGCATTAACACACAAGTCGTATGTTGAGAGGGAAAAATGCCAGATTGTCAGATATGGGAGTGGATTCCCATTTACAGATTCAAAACAATGAAGAACTTGCTGTAGCAGGTGGTGAAATGATAAGCAAATTTACCAATGGTTATTTCAGAGCAGTATTCACACGAGTCCCAGAAGAACTCATCATGTATGATTCTTATTCTATTCTCCCAAATGTGTGATTATGCTTAACTGTGAATTGGATGTTTTGTGTTTAGGGCAATGCATGACTTTCTGACTTTTACTTCAAATTTAGAAACAGTTGGCAAACATATTGGGCTTGGTGACTTGATGCTTTGCTCAGTAAGTTTCTCTTGAAATAGTCTTTACTTTTAAAATGTTTTCATAATCTAAATTCCTTGTTTAGGATTTTCCCTGTGAATCAGAAACCTATGTCAAGTCCCTCATGAAGCAGTTGTAGCTGCTTTGGCTGAAAGTTCAGGAGAAGAGAGGGCCAGGATTTTTGTTCAAGATCTGGTTGTTACACAATTGTATGGCTTAGATATAAATGAATTATGGAACCCTGCAGATCCTGTGGGAAATTTGACAGACATTCTTAAGTGTGAGTTTTTCTTTCATTAGCACAATTTTGTACACTTTTTATACTAAGCACATTTCTAAATAATCAACAGGTTCGATTGCGTGATGTCCTCCACAGTGATACAAAGTTTACCCTAGTATTTGAGCACTGTGACCAGGATTTGAAGAAATACTTTGATAGACAGTGAGCAAGTCCAATCACTGATGTAAGATACCCATTTTGTTTACAAGAATTTGCTGTAAATTAATTTTCTCAATTGTTTGAAGGTATCAACTTTTAAGAGGTCTTGCATTCTGCCACAGTAAAAGTGTTTTGCACAGAGATCTCAAACCTCAAAACTTGTTGATTAATAAGGTAATGTTAAAGTTTTGGGGGCATTTTTTTTGGCTTACTCATATGATATTATAACCCTTTTTTTTTTTTTTTTTTTTTTTTTTTTTTTTTTTAACTACAGAGACACTTGTAAAGAACTGTGATTTGCATCACCAGATGAGCCTCTTGTTTTCTCAAAGTTTTCTAATTCAATCACTGGACCCTTTTGACTCAATAAAGAATCCTGACATTTCAAAGGTTGAACTGTACACAAATTTTCATGTCTGCACTCAGTCTTTCAAGAATTTTTAATAATTTAAGTGTTTCTATTTACTTTGACAGGAGGTATTTTGGGAAGCCGAACTGGCCGTTGTTTTGGGGAAAAAAGGAAAGAATATTGAATTTAGTTAAGCAAAAGATTACGTTTTCGGCTACACAGTTGCGAACGACTTGACTGCACTCGACTGGCACAAGGAAAAAAAAACGGTGGTCGGTGGCTACTCGGGAAAACAATGGATGGCTTCTGTCCCATAGGGCCAGACATCCTTACAGCTGACAAAGTTCCCGACCCACATAACTTGAAAATTTCATGTAGCGTCAATGGCCATATCAAACAAACAAGCAACACCAATCAGCTCATTCACGGAGTCTTTGACTGCATATCCTTTTTGTCAAATTATGTAACATTATTAACATGATGTCACCAATCTCATGTTAATATGTTGACAACCACCAGGTTTTGCACACTGCTTCCTGGTGATATAATTTTAACTGGAACACTCAGGATCTGGTGGATTTGCTAAAACCTTCACAATTCTTACAGGTGCATTTCGTATTTTTGTTACCCATTAAGAAGCATTCCTAAGACTTTCTTTCGACAACAAAAAATTTAAAGGAAGGAGACGTCGTGGAATGCGAAATTGAACAATTAGGAAAGATCCGAAACCAGATTGAATAGTTGTCATCCCGCATTGATTAGTATCCAATACAACAAGAAACTTCAAATTGTGTTTCGCTTACTTCTATCATTCAGCTTTCTTTCCTCTTCCGATAGTTTGGCTGTGAGATTAGCCATGGTCAGATCAGCCACTGGTAGACCGCTCCACATCGTCTCGAACACAGCATAACTTGGGGGTAGAGTTTGGATGATTTTGGACACGATTATATCAATAGACTGTGGCTGTCCCACACCTCTAAGCTCCTCTGCCATCTGCCTGAAGACATTGACATGGGTAGTGACCTTATGGTCTGGATTCATCCTGTAGCTGTTGAATTTACCGAGAGGTGATTGGACATTAGATGCTGCAACATCAGCAAACTCAGCCAGTAGCCTTTGCCAAATTTCCTGGGCAGTAACAGAGCCTTGATAGAGCTCTGGTAGGTCGGCTCGATGTTATAATAGATCAATTGTTTAGCTTGCAGATCTTTGGTCACCCAAGTTTCAATCACAAGTCACAGACAGAGGGAATTGTCTGTGCACAGTTAGATCAACGCGTGCTGTACGATCAGTTTTGCTCATTCACATAAGTGACCTGAGACTTGCATTCTGACTGCACAGATGAATTAACATGTGCCTTACAATCAGTTTTTGCTCATTCACATTAGTGACCTGAGACTTGCATTCTGACTGCACGGTTGAAATTAACACGTGCCTTACAATCAGTTTCGCTCATTCACATAAGTGACCTGAGACTTGCATTCTGACTGCACAGATGGATTAACATGTGCCTTACAATCAGTTTTGCTCATTCACATTAGTGACCTGAGACTTGTTTTCTGACTGCACGGTTGAAATTAACACGTGCCTTACAATCAGTTTTTAAATTCGGAGCTGCACAGACTTAGTTAGACTGCCCACATGAGCATGGTTCGACTGGCCACACTGGAAACACAAAGTTTGATATTTAACACGAGAGCACTTTTTGTTAAATGACGAGGCTTGGATTCAGTGCCTAAGACAATGTTCTCTAGTCTCAGCACCTTAAGCTTGAGCATGGTGGCATAGCGAAATTGTGGATTCGTTAGACATACTTTAAGTTACGTAACTCTGGGCCCATAACCTGTGAAGTTTAAATAAACTGGTACAATATATATGCAATTAACTGAGGTCATTTATTTAAACTATTCCAAGTATGTCATACAATATCTGTCTTTTGGCACTTACAGTCTGTTCGGGAGAGAGATCACAGTAAGAGTGGAGATAAGAACTTCTTGACATAAGTCACACAGAATAATAGAGTAGAGGGAGTTGATGCTAAACAGTCAAGATAGGAAGTTACCCTCTTGACTGATAGATGGCGTAGTTTGCTATTCTTACACTAAGCGCCATTTTAAAAAGATGAAAGTTACCATACACTTTTGAATTTCTTCATTTTTGATTCTTTATTTTTGCGAAATGATGTGGGATAATTAGAAATGGGTCTAGTTCTAGTTGACACAAACTGCTGAAATTAAGGGAAAAGGAAAACACGTAGTTTGACTCTTGTTTAGCAGACTAAAATAAATGTTTCATCGCCACCTATGATTCGCATTTACAATTGCATTTACAATTTCTATTGTGGTTTGCTATGCCGCTATGGTGTAAACCGGAACGTTCCGTCCAGTTCAAAGTAAAACGACGTTTTAAACTTTTCTTCTTGTGAAGACGTCGATGTGCAACATTATAAATAACACTACGATATACTTGAAGATGTGCTACTTCAAATTTTACTCGTTGATAAAACTATTTGAAAAGACGCTGAATCTGTTAGTATTCCAAGTGGCATCAATAAACAATAGAAAAATAATTATATCAGAATCTATCACTGAAAAGTGTAAGGCACTACACGTTTTCATCATCTTCTATACAACCGGAAAGGATACTGGTGGTCGTTGGAAAATAAATGGGAGCCCATCGTCTTTGTACTCTTGTAGCAACCAAAGTGTCGTTAAAAACAAGTTTTAAATAAAATAAATATCTTGGCGGGAAATTACCGGTTGGCAGCTGTTTAATTTACTCGCACAACATTATCAATAGGAATGGAGTTTTTCCAGAAGAGCGAAATCTCACACATTAAATCTTTAACAAGCATTGGAGTTGTATCCAACTTATCCGAAAGATCATTGATTCCATGACGGACTTCGCTCAACTTTATGTGAAGATTTTTCATTTCTTTCTGAATATATATAGAAAAAAGAATAAAAATGTAATATTGAACTATCGAGGAAAATAAATTAGGATAATCATTACTTTTTTTATCGACGGATCATTAACGTCCAAGGTTAAACGGAGCAAAGTAACTATGCTGAACGTCCGATAATTTTTTGCCGACTTAACAAATCAACCAATCGATTTACGTCTTTCACCTATTAAAATTATGCTTCTTAGGTCAAATATTAAACCAAGTTTTATTTTAGTTACCGAAACACGGCCGGGAAGGTCAACTTCTTCCAAATTCATGAGATGTTGTATCGCAAAGTAGGCGGCAGACTGCTGAAACATCACTCCACGGCTTGTAGTCGTTGGTATACTGTACGTAATCCGTTGAACAATCGCTGTAGGTTCCAGGTTCTCAATCCAACGCTGCAAAACAAGTTCTTCAATCTTAAAACCAAAAAGATAAGTTGAAGAACTTAAAACAAAACATAATATTGTCACGGGCAGATTCAAATGGCTATTAATACACTTGTTGAATGTGACACTCCAATGCAAATCACTGAGACGCTGGCCGTCGACACTGGCACAGTACGGAACAGTGAATCACACCATCGGTCTACACTATCCTAACTTACTAACTACTCCGATGGTGCCCCTAGTGGGTCTAATCTAACACGAGCAACACACACTTCGATAGAGCGAAACACGCACACACAGGGAAAGAACACGCACAGAAAAGAACAGAGCAAACTAGCTTGCGACCGGACCGGGCAACAGCAGGCGAACTTATCAAGAGAAAGAAAGACGAACCCGGTTTAACTAGCCAGCCAAGCAACCAACACCATCTAGCGGCCACCAGGCAGACACAATAGAAGGAAGGAAACATGATTAGACTACACGAAACAGGCTGAACGTGACAATATAAAAGAAATACCATTTTGAAATTAAGTTCACTCCATTCCTCTACTGTAAAACTTTCAAGTATATGTGATATAATGTCTCTGATTTTGTGAGTTATTAGAAAAGTGTCTCCAGCTATAAAATTGGCCATGTAAAGATTTAGCAAAAGGTTGCACATTCCAATTTTCTCGTTCTCGGAAAAATAGGGATTTACACATTGAAACTGAAGAGACAATATTTTCTCCAAATAGAAAGCGAGGGTAAGGGACATGATGTTTTTCCGAATCGAAACTGTTCATGGAAAATTTCCGGAATGGGCGAGGAAAAGAAATGTCCAAAGCCGCAGGCCAAAGCTTACTTAGAACAGTACCAAAATTCATCAGGACTATAAGTAAATCAGGCACTTCAATAGCACAGAATTGTTGAGTTTTAACTGATATTTTTTCTGAAAGAATCTTAAGACACACTTCTGCCACATCTTTGCTTGTTGTCACTGACATTAGAAAGAACAAATATCACATGATAATTTGCAGGTTTTCAGTGATCGTTGTAATTGATTGCCCTAAAACAAAATGAGAAACAATCAGTTAGAGCCACAAGTTTGGAACATCTTCAATACACAGATCTTTATCAAGCCAAGAATAGTTTACTTCGTCTAAGGGAATGAATGAAGATGATAATAAGATAAAACAATTCATCAATTGAGAATTTACCTTCTGAATAAAAACGATAAACGTGTGTGTCATAAAAAATATCCAGAACTGTAGCACGATTTAATTCTTCCTGTCTACTACTTTTTGACGAAGCACTCTGGGATGATGATTCAACGAGGATGGAGTCTTTGAGTGAAAATGTGTGTAAGTTTTGTTTTGGGCCCAAACAGAAAATAAGCCTTTATATGTTAACTGACCTGAAAAATTTTGGGTTATGGGCAAACAATCATTGCTTTCTGACGGTAAACCATTGAGCTCCAGTTCGCGTTTTCTTCTTTCATTCCTTTCTGCCAAGATTTGAAGAACATCTAGTCTCTGATTGATAAATTAACCTTTTAAAGCAATGAAATTGCAGACAAAGAGTACGTTACCTTCATTCTGTTTTCCTCGATTAAATCAGATTAAAACTGTTCAAGATTCCAATCTAAACTGACTAGACTGCTAATAAACACATTTTCAAAAATGTGTTTCTTTTTATTAAATCGTCTGACTAATGCAGCACAGTTGACAGTTCAACAATTTAAAACATTTATTTTCAACTTTTTTTCAGACTTCGTTAATTTTTCTTATTCATTACGTTTTATTCTAATTATTTTACATGATATCATTGTGTTTTTTTTACTGTTAATATTTTTCCTTTTCTTTGTTATTGCTTATTGTTAATAAAATGTTTCGACGTCAACGCGTCACCCCCAGAGATAAGGAGATGGGACACTGCCGTGTTAAAGCGGCCATGACACTTTTCCGCGCGCCATCTAGCGGCTAATGCCCTCCCTTCATCGTTAGCAGACGAGTTTCTGTCATCTCGTTTCCCCAACTTAAAACTGGAATGTTAACACGGTGCAGTTCGATATTGAAATAAGAGTTTTTTAAAACACAATTTGGTTTACAGGTTGTTGTATAATATAAGCTTAGTTAACTGGTTGCGGTTAGAAGTTTCTTGCGATACATTTTGGTTGAATACTTTGATATAGGATAAACATCTTACTTTAAGAAACCTCAAAGCGACAGATTTGACCAGGTTTTTGACTTCACATTTTTCTGAATGTGCTGGCAAATGAAGACTAGGAAACATGGCATTAACATCAATAATTGTAAGTACTTTCTGGGTTGACATTGCAATTACATCACATGGAGAAGATTTTAATCCTTGTGACAACAACATTTGGAAGACAGACTCGCATGCAAGTACAATTTTGTACACAGAGTTCGAAGGTATACACATCAATCTGTTCTTTCTTAATTTTTTAATGTTCGCTGCATCTTTATCCAAAGGGTCCTCAGTAGAGTCATATAGTGCTTTTCTGCACATGTTGCAGTCAAATTGACGTTCCATTTTCACAACACAATATCCAGCAATGTATGCAAGACTTTGGTTTGTAAACGCATCATCAATATTTGAAGAATTTAACTCTTCCTCATTACAGAACATCTCCATTTCAATCGCAATCTCTTCCTCCACAGGATTTTGTTCAATTTGACAATTTTGGTCCTCCAATGTGGTTGAAGGAAGAAGTGAACAGTTGGATGATAAAGAAGCTGTCACACCACCACTTTTTATGACGAGAAGCTTTCTCATAATGTACTTCACTTGGATTGCAGTGGGATTGTTATTTAACCCACCCCTTAATCGAATAATGCTAAAGAAATGCTCGAGTGGATCTTGCTGAGTAAGTCTTGTGCATAGACAACTTAAGGAGTTGGATTGAGTTAACACGTCCCAGGCAAGTGCTACAGTAGATATTATTGTGGCTGTAAAGCCAACTGCAACTGCCTTTCGCCTACTAGTACAAACAAGTGTACCCGTAGTGAGTTTCAAAGATGTAAGACATTTTTGGAATCCTAATAATTCTTTTTCTTTTTCTGGCAGGTTTGAAATTGTCAGTGGAGCTTTATCGTTCGTTTGTTTCGGATTCCACGAGTTCAGCATGTCGAACAACTTGTTGAATTTACGACAATACTCCTCTGTGGCCTCACTTCCGACAAACTAGAGAAACGAGTAAATTACAATGGTAAAATAAATCAAACTTGTTTTCGCAACGCAACTAAAAATAATTTTTACCTTTGGGTGTTTTAGTTCGTCGCGTAAATGGCGAAGAGCATCCGCTGTTGAGTTACTCAATACTTGCGCAGCAAGAACTACTTTCATCTTATGTGTACTAATGTCGACGTGGCTTTTTGTTAATTTGTTACCAAGACGAAGGTTCTGGTATTCAAAAAGCTCGGTGATGAACGACCATTTTGCTGGACGAGAAAAGCCAGGTATCACGATTCCTTTCTCTGTTTCTGATAATAAATTCCGTGCTAATTTTAACATATGGCAGGTATCTAACATCACGTGAATGTCTTCATTTGTCTTGGGATGACTGAATGTAGTTTTCATTGGTGCGTACTTGATGCGGTCGGCTACTATTTGCTGAGGAGTCCTCTTCCTTGGCCGTCTTGGAATGTACGTTGGTCGTTTATCTGGAAATTTGATGTTTGCTCCAAGACAATTGACCATCGTCAAATTTGCAGCCAACCCGTCGAAAGTAACTACTTTTACATTTACGTCGAATTCGTGACAGGCAACAATAACATCATTAAGCACTTTTGACTGGCTTAGCCCCGTTAAATGAGTCGTGAAGTAGTAAGCGACGGGAGATCTCCATTTTCCATCCAATCCAACGACGTAGAACACTAATATTTGAGTAGCAAGAAGTTGATGATCTGTTTCTCGACTTGATTGTTTATCATCAGGAAAATCTGTGAATCCCAAATATTTCTTTAATTGTGGATCGTAGCATAACGCCTTCTTAATGGACATCTCATCCACACTCAAAGTTACATCTTTCCCGTGTTTTCCGTCTGCGATGTCTTTTTGTATTTGGGATAATGCGTTTCTTAAAATTCCGGAATTACAACCAACTGGCGCAAGGTAGCGCCGAAGACTCCGGACAGATGGCAAGGTAAAAACCGATCTAATTTTTTCATATGCGGTGTTGGAATAATAACTTAGGTTTATTGCCAGGTCACGGATGAACTTCGAGTATCTGCGTTTCTCCTTCTTCTTTCCAGAATTTAACTTCTCGTTAACATAGAGTTGGTAAGCGGTTTCGGACAGGTCGGTTTTCTTGATGGTGTTTTTGTTAGCTTTCTTTAGATCTTCACATTGCATTTTTGACTTCTTCAACTGCTGCTTCAATATTTTAATTTTACCCTCTTTGACGTTTAGTTCAATGTGGCTCTTGCGCTCACGGGATGCCATTGCGGCCAATTTTCTCTTTTTACCAACATTCACTTGCTTGAGGTAGTCTATTTCACAATTGTGCTTCGCATCTAGTTCACGAATTTCTCTCTTTAGACGGTCAATGTGCTCTTTGTATTCCTGCCTTATACGATTGTTTTCTTCTGTAAGTCTGTTGATGTCATCAATACAGCTATTTCTGTTCGGCGAAAAGTAATCTCTGTCATGTAATGAAGCTTTTTCTGTTGAGTTGATGAAACTCGCAGCACCGTCCACAGCTTCATCAAATTCATAATCTTTTTCAATTGGACTGGTACACTTCTTAGGTGGTGTTTCGGGTGTTTCACAGTTTTTATCTAATCTTGCTCTTTTAATTGGAGTCGTAGATTCAGTGATGAGTTGCCTCCGAACAGAGTGAGAAGAGACCGAGGGGGATGTATTATGTTGACTGTGAGATTCTGCAACCTTGACTGGTGTGTCGAAATTAACGATTTCTAAATCGTCTAGAGGTTCCGCTGCTTCGGGGTTTGCATCCAGATCAATAGGATTAAGTTTGCTGTTTCTTAATCTATTCGATTTGCGCCGAGGTGTCCATGTCATCAAAGACGGATCAAAATGAAGTGAACACAACACAGAATGTTTGGATGGCTTGAAACCAGGCACACAATATTTCAGCCATATAGCAAGTCGCAAAGCGTCACTTGGAAAAGTATGGAATGAAACTGATTTGTCACTTCTCTTTGATTGGCACTTAACAGCACTACAATTTGGAGCCATTATGACTTTGTGAAGACAGAGCGAATATGAAACATAACTTCTTGAGCTACGGAGCACAACTGGTAACTGAAGCTGTGTATTTCTCAAGGTTTTCTTCGTTAAAAAGTACACCAGGGACCTGTGGGAAATAACCCCTCGATTCCTCGAATTGGCTTCACATAAACTCCGTGAATTATGAGTCACATGGTCTACTCTGCCTATACCAGAGCGAGTCCTTATGCGGCTTTCCCTCACGAAATTCAAATCATCCGCCTTACACATTTTGAGAATTCGTCCGCTAAAGATGAAGGGTGGGCATTAGCCGCTAGATGGCGCGCCGAAAAGTGTCATGGCGGCATTCCCTACTATGTGTCCCATCTCCTTATCTCTGGTCACCCCATACAAACCGATAAAACTTTCGTGCTCGTCAAGCTCAGCAAGAAAAGCTTCCCTTCCCTTCGATTTTAAAGAAATTAAAGAAGGAGGTGATCCAGTTGTTTGAATTGTTCAAATAAATTATTAGCAAATCGGACCATGTAAATTCACAGGACAAAGGAGATCCACCATTTAACTGGGCATTAGTAAACACATCGACTAGTGCAGCTGCAGCCCTTCCAGGAGAAATGCTTCAAAAAGCAGTTTAAAAATTTTTCGATTGCAGCGCCATCTACTCAACAGTCAAAAAAGCTCATTTTCGAAAGTGGCGCCACCTATTTGAAAATTAAAATAGCTCAGAATTTAACCAAACTGAACTTAAAAGATGCGTCTTGACACGAGGAACAAGAATATCGGGTTTAAAAAATTATCCGACAAATAGAAGTGCTTTAAAACTCAATTCAAAAATTCGACGTCAGCGCCATCTATTGTCAAAATTAAAGTAGCTCAGAATCTTATTAAAATACACTTTGAAGATGCGTCTTGACACGAGGAACAAGAATATCGGGTTTAAAAAATTATCCGACAAGTAGAAGTGCTTTAAAACTCAATTCGAAAATTCGACGTCAGCGCCATCTATTGTCAAAATTAAATTAGCTCAGAATCTTACTAAAGCACACTTAGAAGATGCGTCTTGACAAAAGGAACAAGAATATCGGGTTTAAAAAATTATCCGACAAGTAGAAGTGCTTTAAAACTCAATTCAAAAATTCGACGTCAGCGCCATCTTTTGTCAAAATTAAAGTAGCTCAGAATATTACTAAAAAACACTTAGAAGATATCCTCTTGACACGAGGAACAAGAATATCGGGCTTAAAAAATTATCCGACCAGTAGAAGAGCTTTAAAACTCAATACAAAAATTCGACCTCAGCGAAATCAGAGCCACCTGTTGGCAAGTTTTGGAACTAAATTTTATTATGATCGCATCGTGCTCAGCGTGAAATTCTGATCAAGAATATGTTTGTTTCAAATGGTTCTGAGCAGTAGAAGTGCCTTTTTCTAAGTGTTGAAATCAGCGCCATCTAGTGACAAGTTTTGGAACTAAATTTTATTATGATCGCATCGTGCCCAGCGTGAAATTCTGATCAAGAATATGTTTGTTTCAAATGGTTCTGAGCAGTAGAAGTGCCTTTTTCTAAGTGTTGAAATCAGCGCCATCTAGTGACAAGTTTTGGAACTAAATTTTATTGTGATCGCATCGTGCTCAGTGTGAAATTCTGATCAAGAATATGTTTGTTTCAAATGGTTCTGAGCAGTAGAAGTGCCTTTTTCTAAGTGTTGAAATCAGCGCCATCTAGTGACAAGTTTTGGAACTAAATTTTATTATGATCGCATCGTGCTCAGCGTGAAATTCTGATCAAGAAAATGTTTGTTTCAAATGGTTCTGAGCAGTAGAAGTGCCTTTTTCTAAGTGTTGAAATCAGCGCCATCTAGTGACAAGTTTTGGAACTAAATTTTATTATGATCGCATCGTGTTCAGCGTGAAATTCTGATCAAGAATATATTTGTTTCAAATGGTTCTGAGCAGTAGAAGTGCCTTTTTCTAAGTGTTGAAATCAGCGCCATCTAGAGACAAGTTTTAGAACTAAATTTTATTATGATCGCATCGTGCTCAGCGTGAAATTCTGATCAAGAATATGTTTGTTTCAAATGGTTCTGAGCAGTAGAAGTGCCTTTTTCTAAGTGTTGAAATCAGCGCCATCTAGTGACAAGTTTTGGAACTAAATTTTATTATGATCGCATCGTGCCCAGCGTGAAATTCTGATCAAGAATATGTTTGTTTCAAATGGTTCTGAGCAGTAGAAGTGCCTTTTTCTAAGTGTTGAAATCAGCGCCATCTAGTGACAAGTTTTGGAACTAAATTTTATTGTGATCGCATCGTGCTCAGTGTGAAATTCTGATCAAGAATATGTTTGTTTCAAATGGTTCTGAGCAGTAGAAGTGCCTTTTTCTAAGTGTTGAAATCAGCGCCATCTAGTGACAAGTTTTGGAACTAAATTTTATTATGATCGCATCGTGTTCAGCGTGAAATTCTGATCAAGAAAATGTTTGTTTCATATGGTTCTGAGCAGTAGAAGTGCCTTTTTCTAAGTGTTGAAATCAGCGCCATCTAGTGACAAGTTTTGGAACTAAATTTTATTATGATCGCATCGTGCTCAGCGTGAAATTCTGATCAAGAATATGTTTGTTTCAAATGGTTCTGAGCAGTAGAAGTGCCTTTTTCTAAGTGTTGAAATCAGCGCCACCTGGTGGCAAGTTTTGGAACTAAATTTTATTATGATCGCATCGTGCTCAGCGTGAAATTCTGATCAAGAAAATGTTTGTTTCAAATGGTTCTGAGCAGTAGAAGTGCCTTTTTCTAAGTGTTGAAATCAGCGCCATCTAGTGACAAGTTTTGGAACTAAATTTTATTGTGATCGCATCGTGCTCAGTGTGAAATTCTGATCAAGAATATGTTTGTTTCAAATGGTTCTGAGCAGTAGAAGTGCCTTTTTCTAAGTGTTGAAATCAGCGCCATCTAGTGACAAGTTTTGGAACTAAATTTTATTATGATCGCATCGTGTTCAGCGTGAAATTCTGATCAAGAAAATGTTTGTTTCATATGGTTCTGAGCAGTAGAAGTGCCTTTTTCTAAGTGTTGAAATCAGCGCCATCTAGTGACAAGTTTTGGAACTAAATTTTATTATGATCGCATCGTGTTCAGCGTGAAATTCTGATCAAGAAAATGTTTGTTTCATATGGTTCTGAGCAGTAGAAGTGCCTTTTTCTAAGTGTTGAAATCAGCGCCACCTGGTGGCAAGTTTTGGAACTAAATTTTATTATGATCGCATCGTGCTCAGCGTGAAATTCTGATCAAGAATATGTTTGTTTCAAATGGTTCTGAGCAGTAGAAGTGCCTTTTTCTAAGTGTTGAAATCAGCGCCACCTGGTGGCAAGTTTTGGAACTAAATTTTATTATGATCGCATCGTGCTCAGCGTGAAATTCTGATCAAGAATATGTTTGTTTCAAATGGTTCTGAGCAGTAGAAGTGCCTTTTTCTAAGTGTTGAAATCAGCGCCATCTAGTGACAAGTTTTGGAACTAAATTTTATTATGATCGCATCATGTTCAGCGTGAAATTCTGATCAAGAAAATGTTTGTTTCATATGGTTCTGAGCAGTAGAAGTGCCTTTTTCTAAGTGTTGAAATCAGCGCCACCTGGTGGCAAGTTTTGGAA